>NC_030417.2:22827146-22922146 GCF_001660625.3 Ictalurus punctatus | reverse complement strand
CCGTGGACAAAAACCCTGTAGTACGCTCTGTAGTGCTCAAACTGCTGCTCAAGTACAGGTGAGAGTAGGGTCATTTAAGGTGTTTTATGTTTATAGAGGTCATGATTACCTTTCAGTTTTGTTCCTGGTTTCATTTTCGTTCAATGCCATTCAGCTTTGCTGATGTTAAAGGCTACCTTCAGCAACATCTCACAGGAGTGGAGCAGAGTAACATCCTGGACAAAGATGATAAAACAGAGCTTTATTGTCTATATATAAACTGTCTTGAGGTGGGCCTCTTATTTTTCTCTATAACCTTATACATTTTACAGTTTTAATATAGTTCTAGTGTTCTAGATATGTGTTTCTTGCATTGTCAGTTGGTTACTTTATATCTGTAGGACTCCATGTTTGAGCGTACCCAGTGGCGTTCTGTGGCTGAGCAGCACGCCTGTCTCCTGGAGGAGAAGAACTTTCTGATGGAATTCTTGCAAACTGGAGCTGTGGCAACTGAAACTGTGACCATAGAGCACCTACAACAGGTGGCCAGAATTCGCCTGTGTCTAGATATGGCAGGAGACCTACTAGTCAGCAAAAGCTCCGCTGAAGGTAACCATTAGAATCAATTTTAATTGCAAGATCAATTGATGAATTTATTCCAGTCAATTGTTTGTTTTGTATGTCAGTGCAGAGTCAATATGTTCTTGAAAAAACATATGGCACCCCTCTAGAATATTTACTCATTCATTTAGTAACAACTTTATCCTAGTCAGGCTACTCGGCGGTTCGAGAGCCTATCCCGGGAACACTGGGCGCAAATAACCTGAGCTCATGATTCAACCAGAGACCACTGTGCCACAGCTAAAGGATATTTAAAATGAAAACAATTTGTCATCTTGTAAAAGGAAATTGCTGTCAAGCTCCAGGCACTTAATACATTCAATACTTTGACTATTTCCTGTTTCTTTGAGTGTAAATATGATGCTGTTCAGAAAAAAATTTAAAAAACCTTTTTCATCCATCAGTACAGATGATCAAGCAGTTAGGGCCGAGAAAAAAAAAAGAAGCCAAAGATCTCCAATTTTACGATTGCAAACTTACCGAGAACATACCAGACTGTATAAAATGTATATAAGACTGTATATATTTGTGTTTAATTTTTAGCTGCTCAAAAGGAGAGCTCATCTGGAGTTGCTACATTCTTGGATTCAGTGCAGGATCTGTGCAAGCGCAGTCAGAATGACTGGTACAGGGTCTACCTCATCAGAAAAATCAGCAGTCTTTATGGAGTAGAATACATCCAGAATCTTCTTCATGAAGAACAGCTTAGCTGGCTGTTTCCTCAAGAGATCCTCCAAATGGTATGTTTTAATTTGGTTCTCACTGGGGAAAAAGTACATCAAATAGATTTCAAATCAAATCAGTTAGATGATTTTTCACATCCTGGCATTTCAGGATTTCCCCAATAATATTCATAATGTTAATCTTTTAGAGAGAAGGCAGTAGCCAAATTGACCAGTATCTGGTCTGTGGTGTGGAGTACAAGGCTATCCGAGATGCAGTTGCCAAGGCCTTGTTAGAAGGGAAAATGGAAAGAATAGAGGAAGCCTGTGAGGTATCCCAGTGGAGTGCATTGTGTTTATGCATATGATTTAGTTATTTTTAAAATACATTTGAGACCATTTGCAGAATTGGTCTTAATTAATCAGACAAATTCAATAACTTGAATTGGGATATGTACAGATTTGCAGATGTTCTCCTGTGAAGAAGAACGTGTACATTTTATTAGCTCTGTTTAGAGAAGTCACCACTTTGTACAGAGCTAACAATCCCAACGTCCATCCTAAACCTGAGGTGAGTACATTGACTCCTCTAAACTTACACTGCTTTCTTTTATTTACCACCATTTATATACTATATGGCCAAAATTATGTGAACATTTGACCATAAAACCCATATGTGGGTTTCCCCAAACTGTTGCCACAAAGTTTGAAGCACACAATTGTATAGGATGCTTCTGTATGCTGTACCATTAAGATTTCCCTTCACTGGAACTAAGGGGCCCAAACCTGTTCCAACATGACAGTGTCCCTGTGCACAAATCGAGCTCCATGAAGTTTGCCAAGGTTGGTGTGAGGAAAAACTGGAGTGGTCTACTCAGAGCCCTGATCTCAACACCACAGAAAATGTTTGAGATGAACTGGAACTCTGACTACATGCCAGGCCTCCTCGCCTGACATCAGTGCCTCTTTCATGCTCTTGTGACTAAATGGGCAAATCCCCACAGCCATGCTCTGAAATGTAGTGGAAAGCCTTCCTAGAAGAGTGGAGGTTATTCTAACAGCAAAGGGAAACTAAATCTGGAATGGGATCTTCAACACAAACACATTTGATTGGTCAAGTGTCCGCATACTTTTGGCCATATAGTGTATATTGAAACTGACAGCCTGACCAATTTTGTATTTTCATTTTTAGCAATTGGCAGAGCTTGAAGAATTCAGCAAGAGTTCTAAAGTATTTGTCACTCCAGAGTCCAGGGTCTTTGCTCAGGCTCTGGTGCACAACCAGTTGCCTGCCCTGCGTTTACATCCCAATTTATCGGGTGATGAATATGTGGTGCTGGAGCTCACGGTTCACCTGGCAGCAGTGCTTCTCTGTGTAGGAAACCAAGCAGTGGTGCAGCCCCTATTGCAGCTTGCTTTCTTTCCTGACAACATGCAGGTTTGTCTGGTGGATGTTCTCATTATAGTTATGTAAGGTTGTATTGTGAAGGTTTTTGGAATATACAGTGATGTCTGTCTTATTATTATTATTTTTTGTACAGAGGGCCTTCTTACCCACCATGCCAGATGACATGCTTGCTGTTGCCCAGCAGGCCATGGGGCACTTGCAGTGGTATTGTAAGTACAAACCCATGGATTTCAAAAGACCTGCTAACTTCGAAATACCCGCTTTAGGCTTTTTTAGTATAACGTTTCATAGGCAGTTGCATTTATTATTATTATCGTAAATGTTACCTATTTTATACTATTTGAATTTGGTACCTGTTAATTTTTGTTAATAACTGTTTAAAGCCTATATCCACAATTTATTGCATTTCTTATATTTATATAAAATTATATATATTTTTTTCTTTTCTCTTCAGTTTGTCCAAAGGGTCACCCATGCACTGTTGGTGAGGTGGGTCAGTTTAATAAATGACTCAAATGTTATTCCTTATTTGCCCACAGGTTGAATTAATTGAATTCATTTACCTAAAAGTAAATCTTTTCTTCTTCATGCTGATTTAGTGTGGTCAGCCAATGGAAAAGAGTCGCTGTATAGACTGCGACACAGAGATAGGAGGCCTTGACCACAAACCTGTTACAGGCTTCCAGGCAATTGTAGTACAGTAAGTATTTCTTAATTAGCATTTCAATAAGGGTTTCTGTGCATAGGAAATACATTGAATGGTTTTAATAATTACAATATCAATAAAATAGTATTATATTAAACAAGCTAGGTTATAATATTATTAACTTTATCATTAACATAAATATTTATATGATTGTTGTGGTGTAATGGACACGGTAAGCTTCAAGCAGATGAAGCCACCAACAACCATGGTAGACAGCCTGCGTTTGGAACCATTTCATTTCCATCATGTAACTGTCATTGTTAATGATCTGTACACTAAAATGCAATGCTCTCAGTGTTGGCAAGCAGTGCAGGGTACCACTGAAATGCACTGCATTTAAAAAAAAAAAAAAAAAAAATTTCTATTGAATTTAACAGACTTCTCATGTATAAACCATTTAGACCAAAAACACATTTACCAGTATGTAGTCACATATTAGTATAGTACTAATTAGTGCATGGTAAATATTTTTTAAATATTAGGCCATATTATACTGTTTGAGCTTGTGTAAACAATATGCCCTTTTTTCTGAATCTCTCACCTTAAGGCACACTGTTGTATCACTATTTAACATTGCAGACACGTGAGCAGATGCCCTCTGGTGGATATCTTTTTTTTTTTTTTTTTTTTTTTTTTTTTTTTTTTAATAGCTACAAATTGCTTCATGTTTACAGATCAAAAGCAGCAGCCACAACCGTTCTCTATAAAAGAAATATGTTCTCTACATATTTCCAAATAGTCACTTACTGTACTGTTCATTGTCAAAATGACCAAATATAATTTGTCCTAGGACACAATGTATATTTGGTGGCATTTTGATATTTATTCATGCCATGTGGGTGGTGCAGAAGACTGATTGTTGTTTCTGATTGCAGAGAGGACCGCACACAAACAGGACATATCCTGGGGGATCCACAACGCAGGGATCAGCCAGATATGCAGGACACAAAAAGCATGTCTCCTGCTCCATTCACCCTGCTCAGGATGTTAACACATATGGCCATGCTATTGGGAGCCTCTAAGCAACCCCAGGTATGGTATATAAACTCCCACATCCTGTTGTTACTATACCTCGTTTCTAGTATAGTTGATTGTGATTTTGTTTGGTGTTTTATGATGCTTATAATCTGGAGGGATTATATGGTGCTGTAAGTGCATGCGCAAGATCTATGAATAGGAATTGCTTTACTCTTATGACCCTGAAATTATTTTTGTGTTCCATTTCTACAAAAATTTTGTGTCACTTCTTGTGCTGTATTTTCCAGGCTCTGACTGCAGTCATTAAACCCCCTGTGGCACAACCTAAGTTATTTCTGATGGCCCACCTCCAGAAGGATATTGGGCAGCTAATCAGAGCTCTAGGGAAGGGGGCAGATGACACAGTTTGCACAGTCCACCTGACCATCTGCAGTCTACTAGAGCCTCATCAGCCCAGTCAGTGTAAGAGCCTTTTACCACAGTCATTCAGTACTCATTAGTACACACTGATATTGTCCATGCGTTCTTATATTTGCCTTTTTTGAACAGGGCCTACACCTTATGATAATTTGCTCTCGACTAAAGATGCCAGAAATAACTGGGAGATGACCATGGCCACTGATATTATCACACACCAGCTGAAGGTAGAGGACTATGTCCTAGCATATTTCCTCCTTGACTTCTCTCCTCCTTGTGACATTTGTGCTTTGAAGCAAGACTAGTCTGTTTACACTTAAATTTCTGCAATTATGTCTGGATTCTGTAGAATTCTGATTGTGTACACAAGGAGTGAAGGTAGAAGTCTTTCTTCCTGCAAGATGCATTGAAATTGTACTTGACATGTTATTTCCTTTGCTATGTATTTATCTTGTCTCCACCACAGGTTTTGGAGACTCAGTTGGCAAAAGTAAACACCGTCATCAGAAACGACGAGAGGGTGTCATCGAACCCAGTAATGAAGGTGACGTTTGGAGAGCCGCGGCTTTTCCTGCACACTTTACCTCAAGGTTCTTTGATTCATGGCTCATCTGTGTGGAGCTGCAGGCAGCGTGTCTCTCTTTTGGGCCTGGGCCACATTTTGGAGCAGAATGAAGGCAGGGACACACTTCCTGTCCTCTGGAAGTTCTTACAGAAGGTAAGCCAAGTTCTAGCTTGAATTACAATGAGTGAAAAGAACATCCGATCATTTTGCATTGTTTTATGCGTCACTAATTATTCTTAATGTTAGCACTTGCTTTAAATGTTGCTTTAACTGTCTAACTGTTGCTTTAGAAATGAATGGAAATGTGTTGATGGATGCTGTTGTTTAGGAGGCAGAGTTGAGGTTGGTGAAGTTCCTCCCAGATATTCTTGCTCTCCAGAGGGATCTGGTGAAGAAGTTCCAGAATGTGTTGGAGCTTCAAAGTGGCACTATTGCACAGTTCCTGCAGAACCTGAAAGCAGGTAGTGTTTTGTAGTGTTTACTGTTTTGTAATTCATGCATTTGAATTAGCTTTAAAAAAAAAAAAGTGTACCAATGGACATTATAATTTTATAATTTTCTTGTTTGTCCTCTAGTATCTCTAATGACTTCCTATGAAAAACGTATCAATATCTTCCTGTCCACATGGAACCAACTGAGAGGCTCTCTGGCTACAAATGGTAAACCTCATTCAATAAAATCCATTAAAATGTCCAGTAAAATACCTTAAGTTGTTGACTAAAAACACATTTCACTGCCTGTTTTTCTTATTTGAAGTAATAAAATATGGACTGTGTTTTGACTGTCAGGAGAGATCAAGCTCCCAGCTGAGTACTGCCAAGAAGACCTAGACCATAATGCTGACCTGCAAGTGCTGCTGCCACGAAGACAGGGTCTGGGTCTGTGCTCCACCGCTCTAGTGAGCTATCTAATTGCTCTGCACAATGATTTAATCTATGCAGTGGAGAAGCATACTGGAGAAGTGACTAGGTAAAGACTTCAAATTATAGTGTCTTATTGCAGGTTTTGACTCTTGTATGGTAGATGATAGTTGCACCTTCTTCCAAGTGCTTTCAGCTTCCCTATGAGCTTGCAGTTCACAAAGAAGTCTTGGGCAGGCAAACGTGAGCCATAATCCTCCCTCACTGCTGTTAAGAGAGACATACATCGATCAGCCATATCATTAAAACCACCTGCCTTAAATTGTGTAGGTCCCCCTCGTGCCAAAACAGCTCTGACCTGTCAAGGCATATAGTCCACTAGACCTCTGAAGGTGTGCTGAAGTATCTGGCACCAAGATGTTAGTAGCAGATCCTTTAAGTCCTGTACAGTAACTTGTGAGGTGGGGTCTCCATGGATCGGACTTGTTTGTCCAGCACATCTCACAGATGCTTCATCGGATTAAGATCTGGTGAATTTGAAGGCAAGGTCAACACCTTGACGTGATTGACATGACCATTGCTGAACATTTCACTTGTTTGCCTTTGTGGGCTGCTTTCAAAGTATGTTTCAGGTCATTGTACATCCACACTATGAAGTGCTGTCCAATAGGTTTTGAATCATTTGGTTGAATCTGAGTAGATAATATTGCTTTATACACTTTAGAACTCATCCTTCTGATTTTGTTAGCATTTAACATAATCAATAAATACAAGGAAACTGTGTTCCATTGGAAGCCATACATGCCCACACCAGAAGATGAGTAATATGCTTTGTATCATGAACAGTTCCTTCCCTTATCCATGCTCATCTCTTCCCATTATTTTGGTAAAAGTTGAACTCTAACCTGGTCTTCCTGTTTTTGAGGCTTACCAGTGGTTTAGAGTTTGTAGTAAACCCTCTGCATTTACTCTGGTGAAGGCTTCTCTTGATTGTTAACACAGATCCTGGAGTTAGAGGTAGAGTCTGCATTTTGACCATTTTATGTGGATTTGGACTAGTGATGCACAGAAAGGAAAATTCTGGGCTGAAACGGAAATTTCAGGACGCACTTGGCCGAAAACCCATTTTAAAATAGTTATATTTTTTTTTTGGTATAATTGTATTAGACTTTTTGGAATTTAATTAATTCATCATCATCTGTACGCACCCATTTCTCTGGTACACTTTGCTCTGTGCTGTGTGTTGATCCTTCAGCAAATGTATTCATCACCTCCAGCTCTGCTTGTATCATTTCCCATGCATGCTGCTTTTTCTCCGTGTCAAAGTAAAGTTCTTTAAATCGCGACTCTAGAAATGTTGCAATGCAACGATAACTGTCAGCTAGATTGAGAGTGAAATCTGCACGCTGAGCACTGAGGGCTGGGGCAGGCATGTCTGCATATATTTTCGGCTCATATTTTAGGCCTTTTTTCTCCTTTGGCCGCAAAATTTTTGGCGGCCAAAATTTCAGTGCATCCTCAATTTAGGCATATATTTTGGGTCATCCTTCTGCTAGAAGATCCAGCCACAGCCTAGTTGTAGCTTCTTGGTAGAGGCAGCCAAATTTTTATTCAAAATCTGGTACTTCACGGACTCCATGATGACATGCATCCCAAGATTTTCATTGCCTTTGGAGGAAAAGCAGCCCTACAACATCACAGATCCCCCAGTATACATCATCAGTGGGAATTTGGTTCTTTTCTGTATAGCCACTCTTCTTTTTACACTATAATTGGCACCTTGAGTGCCTAAAAGCTCTATATTTTTTTCATCTGACCATAGAACCCAGTTCAGCTTGGTTTGATTTCAGCATTTTAATCATTTCAGGTCTGTAGCTATTTTTATTGACAGCGCCTGATTTATGAAGGTCAATAAATGACTAAGGGAATTTGGCCTCTGCCTTGCTTCATATTTATTCCTTAGTGAAACAGGACATCATGGATGACTGGTTAAGAGATCCTAAATACTCAGATGAAATTAAAAATGTAAATATAAATGGGAACTTGCGAATTTGGTTCATAAGAACAAGCCATTTAATGGCTAAGGAAGCCATTTATTTGTGAGGTGGGATTTTGTTATTTATTTTCTTAGAATAAATTTACTTCAGTTAAAGGTTAGATTTCTTTCATCTTTTTAGTGTGAGTTTAAGCTAATTTACCACAAAAGCAAAACCTATTTCATAACCCTTTTAGACATCTTTTACAGGGGTGCCAAAAATTCTAGCTCTGACTTAATCTTGTCTTTTCTTTTTAATACACAGTTACACAGTGAATCCAGCAGACCTGACAGAGCTCCACGTGATCAGATACGAGGTAGAACGAGATCTGCTACCTCTTGTGCTTTCCAACTGCCAGTACAGCATGGAGCGTGGCCGTGAGACGCTGTCCGAGTATGACCTGCCCAAGATCCAACAGCAGCTCCTCACGCGTTTCCTGCAGGGCAAGCCATTTATCAGCCTCAATGTGGGTCTGCGGAACCTGAAAGAGACACATAAAACTACACTAATCCTATGAATTCAGTGCTTGAAAATGACATAAATTATATGTTTATGACTTCTAGGGAATTCCGACCCTTGTGAACAGACATGACCGGAATTATGAAAATATCTTCCAGGATGTGAAAGACAAAGTTCAGCAAGTAAGTTTTATGAAATATTCAGTTGTGACATAAGTGGATGGATGAGATCAATAACTCATGTGGAAGAATATGTTTGAAGAGTTAGTTAGATTTTCATTGTAACCAACACCTATAACTTCTAGTGTCTACACTCACAAGCCACCTTAATAGGAATAACTATACACCAGCTTATTCGTGCAATTATAGAATTAGTCAATCATGTGTCTGGCAACACCTGGTTGGTCTTTTTTCCAATCTTTAACTGCCAAGTGTTAGTGAGCCTGAGCCCACAGTAGCCCAGCTCAGGAGTGGAAATTGATGTGGCCTTCTGCCTCAAGGTTTGGTGTGTAGTGCTTTTTGAGATGCTTTTCTGCTCACCACAGTTACCAAAGCCTTCCTGTCAGTTTGAAACTCTGTCATCAACAAGGTGTTTCTGTCTGCAGAATAGTGCTGCACAATGAATTGAATTCTCGATTACAATTTTGACTGCCCACGATTACATGTACATGATCGAGTGCGATATTGACATTTAAAGTTCATCCTCCGCTCAGAGAAAACTCCGCTGCATGTCAAATCAAGTGCTTCCTAAACTTACAGCCAGTCACCATAGAGTGGCATAGGGATGACGTCATTATATACGCCAAAACCCGGAAATGAGTTTGCATTTTAGCGCTCATGCTGTGAGTTTTGCTTCGGGTTTCAGAGCACTTGCGCGAGATGAAATCATGATACTAACAAGTTGCTAAATGGGACTACAGATATGGTCGGGGACATTAGACGTCATCACGCCGAACAGGAAAAAACTTTGCAGATAAACTGGTTCAGGTGTGCACAAAAAAAAAACAAAAAACGGATGATGATTCATCCATAGAGTAAATCCATGTGATGGAAAATGTTTGGAAAAGTTGTCAGAAGCTTGGTGATGGTTACGTTGAAGTTGAGCGACCGTGGTGTAGTTCCTTTGTAACATACGGTTAACTGTTTGTTTGGTAATCGTATTTAGGCTTCAAACTTCACAAAAGTTGAGTTAATTTGTGAAAATCATCTTGATGGACAAAACGTGTTAGTATTGTAAACCTTTGTTGTTCACAGAGCTTATTTTTTGCAATAATCCAAAAGCCTATGGGGAAATCCTATTGGGTTTTTGTCTAGGGACCCAGTGTTATGCTAACTTCTGGGTTTCGGTACAAAATGACATCATCCCTGCACCTCTCTATTGGGTGATTTGGCTGTGTCCCTCCTCCTGTAAACACTGTTATTTTTCTGCATACGCCTGAATTGTTTTCATTTGGTTGCATATTATATTTGATGCATATTTTCATTTGATTGATGGCATTTTTATTTTTACTTATTTGATGCAAAGATTTGATCATTAGCAGGAATGTAGCACAACATTGGAGGTGAAAGCAGCAGTCTGTTAATTTAAATGTGAAAGTGCTAAAAAATATATGTTGTCCCTAAAATCAATGAATAATTGTGATAAATAACTGTGATTTCAATATTGATAAAAAAAATAATCGGGATTATCATTTTGCCCATAATCATGCTGCCCTACTGCAGAATTGCTGCTCACTGTATTTATTTTGTTTGTTTGTTTGTTTTTGCACCATTCTGTGTAAACTCTAGGGAGTAGGGCTTGGTACTGTGACCAATTTGGTGATTCGATTCTTATTTATATGGTTTCGATTCAGTATCAATTAGTTATCAGTAGTTCATTTAAAATGCTAGTTTTGCAGACATGGAATCCATATTTTAATATAAATGCTTGTAACTGAAGCCCTCCTACTT
Source organism: Ictalurus punctatus (assembly GCF_001660625.3). Taxonomy (NCBI): domain Eukaryota; kingdom Metazoa; phylum Chordata; class Actinopteri; order Siluriformes; family Ictaluridae; genus Ictalurus; species Ictalurus punctatus. Next base: position 22,911,506 of record NC_030417.2, on the reverse strand, counting down.
AGCTATGTTACTGAAATACACATTTATACACAATTGTTTAATTACGTTTTACTTTTATTTTGAGTAACAAACATTGTAACAAGAAATCATAAATATGTGCATACCATGCAGACAAGGTAAGCACAAACTGCACAGTGCACATTACTGTAAAAAAACACATTGTAAATGTGCAACAGTGCAATTCATTAACAACTTAATACATGTTTAAGAAATAAAACCGGTTTCAAAATTCAAAACATGAAAGATGGCGACATCTTCAGGACGAGAGACGAACTACAGATTATATTCACATCCTCTCAAGTAAAGCATGAAGAATAGATTCAGGGATTTCCCGAATTTATATAGTTTCATTAAGCTGAAGATCGATTATAATCGTAGAATCGATATTTTTCACCCAGTCCTACTAGGGAGTGTGTGTATAAATCCCAGGATATCAGCAAGTTCTGAAATAACCACCTCGCCTGGCACCAACAACCATGCCATGATCAAGATCACCACGTTTTTCCCCATTCTGATATTTGATGTGAACATTAACCAAAGCTCTTGACCTGTATCTGCATAATTTTAAGCATTGTGCGGCTGCCATATACAGTCTGTTCCATAAGTATTTGGATAGTGACACAATGGATTTGAAATTAAGCAATCAGGGTGTGATTAAAGTGTAGACTTTCAGCTTTAATTCAAGCGATTTAACAAAAAGATTGCATTCAATATTTAGGAATTACAGCCATGCCTGCCCAGTTCTGGAACAAGATTCATTGGACAGATGAAACTAAGATTTGTAACCTTTTTTAACTTGTACCAAAACGATGGGAAGAACTGAGTATGGAGAAGGAAAGGAAGGGCTCATGATCCAAAGTATACCACATCCTCTGTCAAACACGGTGGAGGTAGTGCTATGGCATATATGGCTGCCAGTGGAACTGGGTCACTGGTGTTTATTGATGATGTGACTGCTGATAGAAATAGCAGGATGAATTCCAAAGTGTATAGAGCTGTACTTTCTGCTCAGATTTAGTCAAATGCTGCAAAACTGATGGGATGGTGCTTCACAGTGCAGATGGATCATGACCCAAAACATACCGAGGGAACCCAAGGGCTTCTTAAGGCAGTGTAATGGAATGTTCTTAAATGGCTAAGTCAGTCACCTCGCCTCAACCCATTTGAGCATGCTTTTCACTTACTGAAAGCAAAAGTGAAGGCAGAAAGACCCACAATCAAGCAGCGATTGCAGGTGGCAAAACGGCCTGGCAAAGCATCTCAAGGGAGGAAACTGCATTTGGTGATGTGTATGGGTTCGAGACTTCAGGCAGCCACTGACTGCAAAGGATTTGCGTCCAAGTATTAAAAATAATCCTTATGTTTATAATTGTTAGTTTGTCCAATTACTTTTGAGCCTGTGAAAATGGCAGGACTATGGAAAAAAATGGCTGTGATTACGTAACGGTTAATGTTAAACGCCTTGAATAAAAGCTGAAAGTCTACATTTCAATTGCATCTTGATTGCTTAATTTCAAATCCATTATGGTGGTGTAGTACAGAGGCAAAACCACAAAAATTGTCACTGTCCAAATACTTTTGGACCTGATTGGAATTGGGGGAATTGCATGACTGATCAAGTGTATTTCATTCATTTTAAAGTGGCTGGTGAGTATATGTGCTTAATGATTACTATGTTTTGTTTTTTTTATGTGATCTTGGTTCTTCTTATTCCCTTTATTATATATGTTTATTATTATAACAGACTTACTTTCATCCCTGGCTATTTTTCTGCAGCAGGAGTCTTTGTCCTCATTAAGCCAGTCCACTCTATCTGTGGAGCTGCAGTCCTACAGTGATGTGTGTGAGGCATTGTCCACTGTGGAAGTGGCCCTGGGCTTCCTGGCCATGACTGGGGGAGATCCAAACATGCAGCTGGGTGATTACCTGAAGGAAGAACTACAAATGGCTGACCACACAGGCCTACATGTACTTAAGGTCACTAAGACTTTCTGTATATTTTAATATAGTATTGACTTTCTCTCACAGACATAAATTGACGCTTTGTGTAAATTCTTTGCCATTATGTGAAGATGAAACTGTGTATTATGTACATATGTAAGCAATTATCAACATTGTGCTTAATCTACAGGCTCTGAGTAGGTGCTGTCTGAAACACTGTGTGGCACTATGGCAGCTCCTCACCTCTCTCAAGTCAGAAACAATGCTACGCCTTAAGAGGGTACAGGAATCTCAGTACTGTTGGTGTTTTAAATAGGATGTATTGTGCCATGTATAGTATAGTCCACTATTATTGTAGAAAACATTTTCAAATTGTTCAAGTTGCTGGTCTCAGTCAGATTTTCATTTAGGTTGATTTGTGTACTTCTCAGGACCCATTTGTGGGAATAAGTAAGGAGTATAAGAAAACTCTGGGAGAGGAGGAAAAGAGACTGCTTACCGGCTTCTTCACAAAGACCAGTGCAGACTCTTTCTTGCTGGAAATGCACGAGTTTCTACTGCTGGTCTTGAAGAAGCCAAATGCCACAGACACTTACAAGCCCAATTGGAGGTGAGCCTGCAACATTTTGCCGGGTTTGGAAGAAAATATTTATAGAAAATATTTATATTTAATATATATAGAATCTTTACAAGTATTCTGTAAACTATATTTTCAGTGTCATTAGTTTGAGTAAGTGATTTGTTTTACATGTGGTTTTCTTTTACCAGCGTGAAAGACACTATGGTGTCCTACATGGAGCGAAAAGACATGGATGTCCCTCCAGACGTGGAGGAGCTGTTCCCTGATGAGATACTTTTAGCACAGTACATTGAGGCCTGGAAGTTCTCCATCCTCCTGAAGCAAGAGAGAATGCAAAGATAACGCCAATAACAAAGTTTTCCATTGTCACCCTTCCTCCACTCCATACATCAGTTTACTATCTCAGAGTTGTATTTCCTTACAATCATCATATTTAAGCAGCATTTTCAGATTTGGTGCCTGTGGGGCAAGAAGTGCCACTTGGCACTTGTTTGAAGTGCAATCTAATAATTGACAATGTTTGAATATGCTGCTGCAATAATATTATAAATATAAAATTACAGTGTAAATATAAACAAGCTATAGTTTGCACAAGAACAATGCATCTTCCTGTTTAGGCAGGCAAACAAATGAAAGCGCATACAATCTGTGATAATTCCTTTTGTCAGCGTGCAAGTTTGCAGGATTTTTCCATTATTATTTCACAGCTTGTCAGTGACTGTTTGTTTGGGTTTTGTTCTGCAGAAACCTTTTCCATGTAAGTACTGATCAGGGTACTAGTAAAATAGTCTAAATTTATACTCAGGGACATTTTAAAATCACATTAGCTCTGGGATTAAATTGGGATAAAAACTCACTTTTTGATCCCCTGGGACCAGACTCAGCCTTAATCATGGGTTTTAGTAACAGAAGGATTGTAATGCTGCTTTGATTTTCTGCTGAGTTATGTGTTATAAATTGTTAGGGAAATCTTTAATAACCAATTGCCTTACATTTAACCATGCCCATGTGTTCTGTTGCACGTTGGCCCTGTGGCCTTATTTAGATGAAAGCAAAGTTGTGTGTCATGAAGTGTTCAAATCAGTGTTTCCTAAATAAAGTTTCTCTCATATGTTTAATGTAACTAGCAACTGCTGGATTGCTTTAAACTTTGTTGAATTGTAAAAAAAAAAAAAAAAACACTGCATTGGCCTTCTTGATTGATTCAAGGGTACACAGTACCTCCCATAGCTATAGTAAGTATGTACCATTTAAAAAAATTTTGTATCATACTCATGTCATAGTAATCGTATTAACTAAGGAAAATATATATATATATATATATATATATATATATATATATATATATATATATATATATATATATATATATATATATATATATATATATAACACACACACACACACACACACACATACATACATACATTATGGGGAGAAAATGGGTGAGCATAGTTTATATGGTCCAAGGTGCAAGTACACCTATAGTATACTGTTAGTACATTGTTTTTCATTGTTCTGAACAAATAGTTTTGCCATTTTATAGACCATTTTTTATTGCTGTCAAACATGACCATAAGATACTCTCAAATCAATGATCCAGATCTTTGGAGCATATTTAATATTTTTGCAAGTGCTGAAAATACACTTTATTTTTGGGCCTTGGGCCTTAAATAGTTTTCTTTTTTGGAGAAGCTTGGTGCATGTCAAGGATTAGGATTAGGGTTATGGTTAGGATGAAAAATATCCAGAATGGAAAGAAGATTGTAGGGTTTTGTGTGCATAAATGCACTGCAGGGTCAAAGAGTGCAAAATTGCACAAACATGAATTAGAATTAGATTCAATACAGTCTGCTTTCCTGCTGTATATTCACTGCACTTGTCATTCACCAGAAATGAATATTATTCAATAATGCTTAAATCACTGGATGGAGGGAAAACCTCCAGAAGCAATGGGAATTGTTATTGAATACATCTATTAGACCATTAGGCATGTGAAAAGTGATTATTTCAGAAATTCAGAATTAATTGAAAAAAATAAGAAAAAATTATTTTAGCCATCTCTTTAACGTGTACTTTGCATTGGCATATTTATGCCTGACTGTTGTTTCTGGCAGAGAACCCACAAGGCCCATCAGCACTGGCTCACAGAATGACAACGCGTGTCATTTCCTGCCAGAGGCAATTATAATGTGATTACCACTCGTCTAAGGCAGAGCCCTCATATTCGGTTACTAATTTTTCTAAATGAAACTTGTATGTTTTACTTTTGTCAGCTGATGCAATCTTTCCAGGAAAATCAAGGGTGCAATTCAAAAAACCTGACATTCTTCATGTCAGAAATCATGGTTTATAATGAACCATGCAAAAAACCTAAATCAGTTCAGGTAAGCCTCAAAATGACGTTCACTTTTTGGAAAAATAGTATATTTATATAGTACTAATGCCCCATATGATGGATTTTGCCTCATGTTATGGAACTTTATATGTGGTGCTTACACAAGCAACAGTGGCTAATTGCAAGGTATCTTAAATTTCATCCCACAAGGCTTGTTTATGAAATGGTCGATAACAGCAAGGTCACAAGTAATTACATTTCATTAATGATCTGACTGACAAATCGGATAACATCTGACCATATATTATGCCATGCTTAAACTGCATTATATTTAAATTGCTATACCTGAAGACTGTTCTATTGAAAGCAGTCATTTTAGTCCATTTATGAAATCCATAACTACCTTTAATATTAACAAATGTAATCACTGGAATGTCATTTGCAAGCAGTATTACACCCAGATGGATTCAACACACACAGTAAAAACCAAATGGTGCAGGTTTTAGGAAATGTAATCACCAAGAGAATCGTATTTTTTCATTTTGCACCTTTGGAGGGCACTGTCTGCCAAAACATTGCAATACTCCCTCACTGTTTAGCAAAAACTTGGAGAATTGCTTATTTGCATTCATATAAACCTATTAATTAATTAATTAATTAATTAATTAATTCTTGATATCTTCTATATTAGTCTTAGAAAAAAAAATGCATAACTGTGTTGATTATGAGGAGGATGTAGTACAGTCTACTGGTCAGTAGTAACCAAGCTTGAAGTATCTAGTGCTCTTAAGATCAAATCCAACATTTTCCTTGTGGTTTATGAGCTGACAAAGGGATGAAAATTTTTCCCAGGCATAAAGTACTATTTCACAAAATCACACATTATAAGTGAACCTTTTAACAGAGTTAAGATCAGGGGTCCTGGAAATGTTACATGCTCACTGGTGGACAAGTTATTGCCATCATGACCAAAGAGTGTGACCGCTGCTACAACACTTGCCTGAAAGCCACCAATAAGAGTACAGTGTATGATGATGCAAAATTCACAGGACAGATACAAATACACTAGTGGCAATGGCTAAACATTAATAAGAGATATGGCACAGTTTGTTGAATTATAGCAGCAAAGAAAATGCCTCCGATGTCTCATCAGAGTTCTTCCATGACAGGGCAAAATGTTTCTTTATTACATAAAACACACTTTGAAGAATGTACATTCATGTCAAACCAACAAGAAACAGCTCCAAACATCTCTTGTTTACCTTTTAAAGAGTCATGCTGTATTTTTGGTGAGAAAATAGAATTTGAAGTAACCTGTATATCTGAGCATCAGTCTTCCAGGCCACTACTGGATAATTACAGCACTCAGACAGGTGCTGTGAACTCGCTCAGGGCCAGTTTGTTCTCTGATAAGCAGAGGAAGGGAGGATGGAAATGAGCAAAGGGGGTGTGCATGTGTATCTGATTTGTACAGCAAAAGCCTTGAGAAACAGTGCACAATGTTGAGTGTTCAGGTTTGTCAGAAGGGTATCGTAGACTGGGTCTTGACCCTAAAGTGCATTCGCTTCTTACAGGAGTTTACACACACTGGACTTGATAGCAAGGATGAGGTCATACCAAGTGATGTAAATAGAGCTGGACAGTCTCATGTAATGCTTTGCCCTGCATTATTTGGGCCTGATCTCAGTTTTAATAACAGTGCAAACTTGAAAGGAGATGCACTTGTTGCGCTTAATACATTTTGAAACTAGATAATCTTAATACAGCCTGATTCTGTGTTTATGGGAATATCAAAGTTCACAGCTGTGACAGAGTGCACCCAGTCTTAAACTCCCATATTAATTCCATTCATGCTTATCTACAAGCCACCGGAAGGGTTGCGATACACTCCCATGTTTCTCATTAGGCCCCAACTAATTTGCAGAGTGCTATCAGGCACATGGGGTGAAAACTCCTGGGCTGTTGTTCTGGAGAGTGAGCAGTGGATGGGCTGGATAAAGGCTTCAGATGGCCTTTAGCCACCTAATATGATAACACTTATGGATGTGCAGTGAAACACTACCCAGGAATTAGCAAATAAAAAACAACATACCCTATGCATGGCATCTATTCAAAATCAGTAAGTTAAAAAATGTACTTGGATGTTTATATTATTTATCCCCAAATATTCAGTAATAATTCATCAAAGGAGTGTGAAATCTTAATGTTCTGAAAAAAAGAGCAGGCACTAAAACCTGACTTATTCCCCCAGTCTCTGCTAAAGCTACAGTATGTGCATTGGCGTATTCTGCATCTCAGAATGCTCACTTTGTAGGAGTACTTGAGCAGGCCATAAAGGTTGCCAGCTGTGTTGTAAATCTAATTTTATACAGATGATCTTAAAAAATAATACTCATAAATCTGGCAACAGGCAGCAGGGTCTGAATCGGAGGGGAATTTCAAAGTGAGCTGAAAATAAAGTACAAGTATTTCATTTATGTCCAAAGTGTCCGTACTGTATGAATGGGTGTGTGAATGTATGTGTGTGATTGTGCCCTGCGATGGATTGGCACCCTGTCCAGGGTGTACCCCGCCTTGTGCCCGATGCTTCCTGGGATAGGCTCCAGGTTCCCCATGTCCCTGAAAAGGATAAGCGGTATAGAAGATGGATGGATGGATGGAAGTATTTCATTTCCTTTTGAACTTTGACAGGGACTGGCATTACATGAGCATGTGATAGATTTAGCACACAGCCAGGAGTTCTCTTCTGTAAAGAACATTTATTTCAGACTGAAATTACAGATAACTATACAGCGAGGAATCACAATGTCAGCCAGTTAGGTGGATTTAATAAATCTTCCAATCCCCCTGTGGCCATTTTTTATTATTCCCACATTGACAGCTTAGAATTAAAAATAACCACAAAAATGGCTAAAATGTTATTTTAGTTTTATTAGTTTACAGATAAGCAACAAAGGAAAAATGAACAGAAACATCCATCCATTCATCCATTTTCCATACCGCTTATCCTTAATGGGTCACAGGGAACCTGGTGCCTGATCATCGGATGTTTTTAAACTATCGGCTGATGGCCGATAGCGTGAAAAATTGTCTTTAATGTCCGATACCAATTATTGGCCGATATATCGGTGCATCTCTACCTGTGAGCACTATTGATAATCTGATAATCTGTTACATGTTTTTGATAAATATTAATCTAAATATTTCTTCTCTACATTTTCTACAATACGTTGGTCCTATTTAAAAAAAAAACACGTCATTGACCAGAAAGGTTTTGTTTCCCAGCCCAGAGCTTGTGGGGTCTGGAAAACTCACCACTGGGCTTATTTACTTTTACCAGGACAAGTTCTGTATGACTAAACACATTTTGAAAATACTGTCAGGCAGATGTTTGAAGAGATTTATGAAATCCTGGAACATGTTACTCACCAAGGACACACACATACACACGGGAGGAGTAAGCGCTGAAAATCACTTCACCATCTTGAGTCATAGTTATAAAACCAGACATAGATAACGTTCCCCCAGATATGCATGCATACGTATACCTCTAACACACACTCCTGTGTACACACACAGATGTACACATTCTTGTATTACAGTGTTTGAGTGAGGCATTTCCATTGACTTGTGTATTACTGTAGCTAATGCTATGCCTGATCCCAACACTAGTCCTAGCTTCAGTAACCAAAGGGAATTTTAGGCTTTTAACTTTTCCATTCAAACTGGCATGCATTTTAAAAAGCATAATTACTCATAGGGACCAGCCAGATGAGCTCATAAGATATTCTTGTCATCATGGGATGTTTCTGAGTGTGATTGGGACACTCCATCCCTCTTATTCTTCTGAGAACATTGCTGTGGGGCCTCATACCATGTAACTCCCTTAAAAACTGCAGAAACCAGTAAGTTCTTTTAGACATGTCACTGACAGAGTGTTTATTTGGAGAGTGACGCTGCTAGTAAGATGGGTGTGATGGAGCTAAAGAAAACATGCCAATCTATGGGGTTTCTACAGTGTGCTTACAGGTGTGGACGTTTTGCCCTTCCTCCAAGAGAATAAGCTTCACAGCTTGACCAAACTCTGTGTTTCTGTGTGTGTTTGAGGTTCTGAAGGACATTCCTGGTCTTATACTATACTGTGCCTGTCTTCAAGATAACACCTATAAAATCCTAGCAGTGGTTGTGCAGTGGACAGATTAGCCAGCGTAAAAGATTTCTTGTAAATGTTAAGATCCTTTTTATCATCACCATATTGATATTAAAAAACACAACTATGACTACAAATTGTGATAAGAGCCCCATGACAAGAAACTGCAGATCGGTTCCAGTGTCAGGTGCGATTTGGGTAGTGTTTCTGCTTACATACCAGAGACACAACAATGACTAATTATATCACGATAATTGTTTTTGCAAAATGAATTTAACTGTTAACTTTCCTCAAGTCTTTTATTACCTCAGTCAAATTGGTTTGTTGGCGCCCCCTAGTGCCGATGTAAATAAGCGGAAGTGTGTGCAAGGCTGTATTCAGTGCAACATGGCACAAATCACCATGTGATCACCACTTTTTTTTTTTTATATATATATTTTTTAATCAAATTAAAAGTACATTATACTTAACAGTCATCGCCGTTGGTGTTTCTGTGAAGTGTGTGTGAGTGTCGGTGATGATGATTTATTTTATTTATTATTTTTTTTACGGGATTATGGACGATAATCATCATAGCATAATTTTTATGCTAATGCTGCTGATGCATTAACGGCATTGCTACAATCAAGATTGTTAATTGAGATGCAAAATGAAGTGACAAACACCACCAGGAGCTCAATTATGAAAAAAGAGAAGAAGAAGAGGAAAAGCGTGAAAAAACCCCCAAGGTAAGTTTATTACAATTTTATTTTTTTTTAATATCATTTATCATTTTTGTGGCATTAAATTATTTAGATAATGAATTTACAATGAATAACGGGATTGGTTGACTTCTGTCCAACTCTTAAAAATGCTCATGGTTAAGCACTCCTGGTTATGCCTATCCATGATGGCTATTTATTTTAAACAATTTGTTGTATTTTATTATTTTTATTATTGAAGTAAATAAAATACTATTGAGTACGAGAAATGGGGGGATTTGTGTGTTTTCCCTGTGTCCACCTGGGTTTCCTCTGGTGTTCCTGGTTTCCTCCCAACTCCGAAAAACATACTGGTATGTTGATTGGCTACACTAAATTGCTCCTTACTCCCAGTGTACCCAGGATAGACTGTGGATCCCTGACCAAGATGAACTGGTTGTTCAATTCAGTTGATATTTGATCTGAAGAATCTCAAGAATTGTTTATCAGTTATTCTGAGTAACCTCAGTTCTGGCAACCCCATGAGATAAAAATAATATTAAGCACGTTGACCTCCTAATCTTTAAGTAGCAGATAACAGGAATGAGGATGAGAGTTATGGAGATACTGATAACCAAAATCCTCCTCAGTAAATCCTTCAGTGAACATTGATAAGGCACAGCTATGACCATCCTGCTGGTGATTTCATCTTAGTATTTTATGCTATGGGATGTTGTGATAAATTGTGTATTTTTGCACATCCAAGATCAGAAGTGTGGTCCACAGTGACTCCTAGCATGTTATTGTAGTTCTTAATTCACTGATATTTAGGTACATCCTTATTAGCACAGACATGTGTATGTGGAGAATGATCATGAAATGTAAGGAAAAACATCTTGTAACTAGGGAAAGACTGCTGACAAATATGCAGAACATTGGTGTTACAAGCACTGACACCAAAGATAGATACACTGATCCATGTCCCTATGCTTTACTAAGTTATACTTTACTTCATATGAAAAAGAAACTCCACTAGAGCTTTTTTTCGTCACTGAAATCCTGTAATCCTGCCCTGTTCAACATTTTCTGTGTAGCTTTAGTAAGCAAGTAAATTATTTATAAAGAACATTTAAAACTCTGATTGACCAAACTGCTGTACACCAAATACAATGATAAAATATGTAAAATAGCATAAAAAATATAGAAATAAAATAATCTACAGAACAAACAGAGAAACAAATAGCAACACAAAACAAATAAAATAAAAAGAAATGAAAATTATGTTTTCTTTAAAAGTCATCTTTATTTTAAATATTCAGTATGATAAGTGATAAAAATGGCTGCAGAGTTATGGCAGATGTGTAAAAACCACCTTGCTGGCAACCATAGAGAATCCTCACTGTCTATTTATCTACAGTTTAAGCCTGATGTCTTAAAATGAATGCTCTTTAAACAAGAAAAATGCAGGCCGTGTGCTAAAGCCATCACATGCTCATGAAAAAACAAAACCCTGCCAGAGTTTTGTTTTGTGTTGCATTAGGTTAAAACTTTATTGAACATGCAACCTCAAATTACTTGTGTGTAACTGTCTGTAAGTTATATGTGCTGACATATTGTAAAGTGTAGCACTAGTACTCATGTGTCAATGAGGCTTAAAGAAAATGGTGTTCTTTAAATTTGGTGCTGTTTTTGAGACTTTAATTCACTTAACTACAGCCTGAATGGTTCCATGTCCAATGTGAATTGTTCCATGTGATGAATTTAGCCACAGATCATGTTCTACGTTAAGTCTTTTGGGAAAAGTTCCAAATAAAAAGAAAAAAATATATAAAGATTGGGTGACGATCCTTTTTGGCCAAATAAAACTCAATGCAATCATTAATTCTCCCAGAATTATTTTCTCAGCTGTTTCAGTACTCAAATTAATATTACCATTAATATTAATATGTGTTAATATCTGTCAAGTTTCTAATATCTGCGGAGTAAAGCTAGTGTTTCACCTCCCAAAAGAAAATTGCTGTGAAATACCCTAGACTTTTGGCAGACAGAACCTAGTCCTCGTTCAACATCTGTTCCAATTGACCTTGGCAAGCACATTGGCTGGACAGTCTGTAATTGTTATTTCTCACTTTCCCTTAGTTTTTATAAGAGGGAATTATTGACCTGAACAAGCAAATATGGCCACAGTTTTTCAAACTTGTTCACGTTAAACACCTTGTATAAAAGATAATCACACAGCACAATTCATTATGGTCTGGCCCAGGCACAAGAGTAACTTTCACAAGAGGTTGAGCATGGCAAACTAAACTGTTTCATTTCATTCACTCTTAATTCTGTGACTAGAGTTAAATTCACAACTTCACAGAGGGACAAGTCTGTTTTGGGTTAAAGCATTGAGGTTGGACTGGTAGCTCTGGCAGGGATGTTCACTTTATGCAACACAGAGTCAAGTTTCAGGACTTTAATTCACATTTTTATCTGTAGGCATTTAATTTCAGTAAAACACACTAAGTAAAAAAGATCAACAAACAAGCATATAGTAATACTTAACTAATGCTTTCATAAGTAGGAAATGTATTGTAGCACTACTTGTATGGTTCTCCACTTGACAAATTGCTTTGCTTATATTTCCTCATTTGTAAGTCATTTTGCTTCCCCGGGTGTCTCTCTCAAGTTATTGAAACTGTGACCATAATTGCCTACCGCCTGTAAACTGTTTGTGTCTTAAATACTGTTCCTCAGATTATTGTGCAATAATTGTTTATGGTTCATTGAACAAGCATGAAAAACATTGTTTAAACCCTTTCCAATGAAGATCTATAAAGTTTATTTGGATTTTACAAAATTATATTTTTTGAGAAAAAACCTCTGGTGTTAACACTGATATTAAAGAAAATTAATCAACATCTTCTGTAAACAGATTACCCATTAATAATGGAAATAGTTAACAACTGACATCTTATTAACTCATTCTGTTAATTAACACCATGACATGCACTATTAAAAAGTTTACTATCATATTTCATTTATTAAGCGCCTTTTTGTACAAAGTAAAGTTTAACCCAAAATATAGGCTATAATGTAATTTCAGGCAATTTGAGACCTTTTGTTTCACAACACCTCCAATCCCAAACTACACCCTAACTGTTTAGTTTAATTGTTTTGAAATCCTCAACAGCGTATACAATAGGGGTACCGGAGTCCATTTCTGGAAGGCCAGAGTCTAGCACAACTTGTACTAAACATGGTGAGTTAAACAGCTGCTTTGAGTAGTGAAATCACCTGTGCTGGACTCTGCCCTCTAGAACTTGGAAACACATATCATAAAATGTTTTTTAACTTGTAATATTCTTTTTACTGCCCATATCTAATTGTAGAATTTATGTATTTGATCAGTTTACTTTATTTTACTGCCCTATGCTTCATATTTAAAGAAAAAACAACAACAACCCTACATCATCATCATCAAAAAAAAAAAAACCTACTCATCATACAAACAAAAAATGTATAATCCATATTAAATACATGTACATGGTTAAACATCCTTTTCCAGACTTCTAGTAATTCTGATAGATTTATTGTCAATTCATTAATGATTTTGGCTTATCATAATTAAATTTTTTTGGTCATTTAATATTATATACATTTTAGACTCAAAATTACATGTTCAATATAAATAGAAAAAAATATTATTAAAGCTAATGGCACAATACTTCATCTAAAGGACTAGGACATAGTTATATTAATCAGGTACTTGTGCTAATGAGAATATATTTTTGATGAAGACTACTACGCATTTTAAGTCACTGTGGATAAGGGGGTCTGCTAATCCTTTAAATGTAAATTTAAGTATCTAGATCGGTGATGCTAAATTTACATCAGGTTAATTAAATCAAGCTCAGTAGGTACTAAAAGTTTTTTCCCCCTCAACCTATCAGTTTAAACTACTGTGGCAAAGAATTGAGTTAAAAGCACTTGTAATTCCATAACTGGACTAATGGGAGCACTGTAGCACCGCTAGTGTGAGTATATGTCCACGCTGCAGAGAAAGCAGAGGAGGGAGATGAGAAAAAAGCTGCATGATTAAAGTGTACTGATTGCAATTTATTATAACTGGAAGATGTGGAAGTCCATTGAGTGGTGTGCCTGGAAAAAAAAGCAGTGATCATTTAACTGCTGCAGTCTGCCTGGTGTACTAGGCCTTGAATGCTATGATCTGTATATTCACACATTGCATAGTGGCCTTTATGGAGTAGAGTCTCATTCAGGGTGTATTCTCTTTTTGTGCCTAATATTCCTGAGGCTCTGGATCCAGTGTAACCCTGACTAGGATAAAATTATTACTAAACATTAATGAATGAAAGAAAGACTGGGATAACTGTCCCAAAGGTGAGATATGTGTAAAGTTTATGTTAGCTGTATTAAACACAAAACCAAATCAATAAGTCATTTATGATTTGATGGCAGAAAAATACCAAATAGCTGCACTTATGTGTATTTTCACAGGTTCTCTTATTGTACATTTCAACATGTTAAAATAATAACATATGGCAAACATAAGAAGCAAAAACCTAACTGCCCAGTTTTTACTTAAGGGAACAAACTGAAAATTATTGGACTGCTGTATTTGAGAATGACAGACAAACATTCACATACAGTTACTATACAGAAAAAAACCCACATTTCTAATTTGTTCTTATGAGATTATACTTTGACCCTTTTGTGACCATGTTAGGCCTAGCTCTAAAGCTACTCTCCCTGATTCCCTTTTGTCTCAGAGATTATCATTAGAAATGGCCCAGTTCAAGGAGGTTATAAAAAAAGAAAAACATTGTTTAATGTAAAACAGTTGCTACATTGTTAGTTGTTCACAGGTGTCTGTCTTCCCCTCCTTACACCTACCCATGTTTTGATCTCCTCTGTGTAGGTGGCTAAATGCACTGATGTGCTGATTCATGTGTGGCATGTTTCAACGTTAGGCATAAGTGGAAGTGAGAGAAAGCCCTGTAATCATCTCTTATAAAACTAGTGTCCTGTCATTTAGCTCCTCTCTCATCTCCAATTCGGGCTTTTGACCTCTCACTAACCTAGCTACATGTGTTAGCTGGTGGAACACTAACTCAATATGCTTACCAAAGCTGTACTATAGGACAAAATTTTGGTTTGCTATTGTAACATTTATTAATTGGATTTATTATTGGTGATACATACCCAGTGGTGGAAAGAGTACAAAACAAAACTGAGCAAGGTAAAATTACTGCTACTATAGAAATCATTCACTTAAAGAGTGAAACAAAAAAGGGATCAAGAGTAAATAAGTCATCTGGTGAAAAACTTGCGAAAAACTATTTGAGGAATTACCATACAATTATTCTTGGTTTCATCTGTCCAAAGAATTTTGTTCCAGAACTGAGCATCCCCTTTTTTTTTTTTTTTTTTTTTTTTTTTTTTTCTTTTTTAAAGATGTTTTCTAGCAAAGTCTAATCTGGCCTTTCTGGTTTGCATCTTGAGGTAACACTTGGAGTCTGGAATCAACTCCAGACCTTTTTATCTCCTTAATCTGTCATGAATTATTGAGGAAACAGGCCACATCTGGCCATGAAACTGCTCATCAGTCAGTTGTCCAATTACTTTTGAGCCTGTGAAAATTGAGGGACTATGAAAAACTGGCTGCAGTTCCTAAAAGGTTAATGCAATATTCTCGTTAAATCCCTTGAATTAGTGCTCAAAGTTTATACTTCAATCACATCTTGATTGCTCCAAGTCCATTGTGGTAGTATACAGAGACAAAAGACAAAATTACAAAAATTGTGTCACTATCCAACTACTTATGGACCTGACTGTATAAAGAAAGTCAATGTTAGCTAGCTAGTTAATTTAGCCAAATGCTATTGTGGTTAAGTAGCTTACTAGGTTCATTAGCAAACTAGCTACTATAGCCCATGTTAATTCATACATGTTTCTAGCTACATAGTTACTGTACCTATCTAGCAAAGATACCCCTTACACATTTTCCTGAGCATTACCGAAAGTATTTGGAATGGTTTGGAAGTGTTTCTATTTCTAACAATGTACTTGAGTTATATAGCCAAAAGAGTGCAAAAAAATTGCAAATTATGTTAATCAGAAATGCAAATCATTTTCATCGGGTGCTAAGGGTTAAAAACTCCCCTGTATCCTTTCATGCGGTTTAGCTTCTGCCCTCAGATTTGCAGCAATACAGGCCTGTGTTTCTTACAGGACTCTTTGAGAGTCAAAGCCATTTGTTACACAGTAGTTGTAAACCTCACCGATTTGTAACAGAAGTTGTTGAGGGGGAGAGGTGGTAGTGGAGCGTTGCAGGGAGAGTTGGCCTGTGTTGAAACAGCAGAGTGGGCCCAAGGTGCCATTAGTGGCTGAGAAGCAGCTGGAAGTGATTCCAAAAACATGGTGTGCTGGAGGTATTTTAAAACCACATGCTAAAACTGGGCTTTCACACTGTTCCTCACAATTTACCCACAATGGTCTAAAAAACACTCTTTGGTCTTTACAGTAAGTCCTGGCAAAACAAGAGAATCAGTAGAAAGTATGAAGGGTGGTGAAGAGATTGGTTTAATATTGCTTCAACTATGCCTTATGGCCAGAGGAGTTATATTAACATGTTGATTCCTGGAGGACCATATAGCCAAAGACACCAGACAAAAACAAAACCACCAAGCAAGGCTATAAAAGGTTAACACAGCTACCATGGCTGCCTTTAAAGATCTGTTAATATACACACACTAAGTTCTCATCTGTGTTTGGTCACAAAGCCAAATGAAGCATATTATCCATGACGTCATTGTTTCAAATTGTCAAGCTGCATTCTAATTGAGAAACCACATAAGAGCATTTTTATATTTGGCTGATCATGGCGTTTAGTGACCATCATGATAAATTAAATTTACTGCATCTAATCAGTCACAGTTAAAATCGCAGTACTAGATAAGACCTCTTATTTACTCCAGAATGCTGAACGGAACCAGCTCTAATACATCACTAATGTAACTGCTGCAATGTTTTCCATTATTTGCTATCAGAATGCTGGCCTTTCTTTGCCTGTTCTTAAATTAAATTGTCCCTGAAGCAAATTAATTCTGTGTGGCCAACCACACATAATTTCTCTAAAGGTACTGCTCACTAATAGCTCAAATGAACATTTCAGAGTGTTGGAGAGTAGTGTTTCAGTGATATCAGAGAGATTTTTAATGAGCACATGTGGATTTAAGTTATTTGTGATTACACAAGATTGTGTGTGATTAGTAAAGCTTTGCTCTCTGTGACTATAAACTCATTTTGGATTACAAACACTGGGCTAGGCTGTGTAACTTGTGGAAAACTATCAAAATATAATAAGTCTTTAGTGGATTGCTAAACAAAATTACAGAATAGTAAATAAAAATCTGTGTCATAAACACACACCTACACACACACACACACACACACACACACACACACACACACACACACACACACACACACACACACACACAGAGCCTTAGGTTGAGAAATACATTAAGGGAATACACACAAGTCTCAGCTTCCAGCTAAATCCTCATTCTGTAATATGAAACCAACAAACTGATGATTCACGTCATGGCAAACACCACTTTTACACACTTTTACAAGAATACTTTTCCACTGCTGTCCAGACAAACCTCCTGTCAAGTCTATAAAAAACAACCTAAATAAAACGTTCATAAATAGTGCCCCAGTGAGTGTGTGTACATGTTACTTTTGATACCCTACTGATACGTGAAATAACTTTTGAGCAGTGGTCAGGGAATAAATCGGCACATGTATGTACTATATGCATAAACACACACACATACACACACACACATGATTTTATATTATACTGTATATTTATAATGACCTTGGGCTTACATGTTATTGCTCATTCACATGATTTTGGAAGCTAAGACTAATAATAAACACAGCCAATCAATTTTGCTGTACCAAGACATGCTAAAATCAGGTGAACATTAGCAGTGTCTGCCACATTGTCCCAAAACACAGGTAAGGTTCCTTCCTGAAGAAGTAAGTGACAGCTAGCTAGACATAAATAACAAATTTCAGAAATTAGTACAGTTCATTTATGATTTTACTTAAAAATTATAGCTGCTGCAGGCTCTGAGCGATTACAACTGGCACCAGTATGTTAAGTTTGAGATGTCAGTCAGGTTCATTTCTGATTTACTGATTGGTAGGTGGTTACAAGGTTCTTCTCCTTTCACAGTTTGACCAATCATCATATGGAGCTCTGCGGAGAAGCTCTGCATCCAGAAAGGACAAAAGGTGAGCTCACTGTCCAATAAACATTGAGATTTTTTCTTCCGTTTGTCCACACAGGACTCAAATTGGTATGTTAAAAGCCTGCTGTCCAATGAGCATGAATCTTTTCTAAAAATTAAAACAGTGACTACACGAACACCTAACAGACACTAATAGATGCACAGCTTCTCTGAATGTCTATTAGCTCTGTGTTGGGGCGTCTTTTAATGCAGGCTGCACTGTTTAAGGAAAAAGTTTGAGGTAAATGAATAAACTACACCAAGTCTCTCTGTGTAGTCTTAAAATAATTGCCTATGTTATGTATCTATAAACAGGTTAATTTCAGTATCTACAGTCATCTTGATTTCAGTGACAAATTCTCTGCAACCCTTCATGAAATGGCTGTTGGGTTAAAGTTGAGTCACAAAACTAGACATCATCGGTGCAAGGATCTATTTAAGACATCGTTGGTTTACATTACAAATGTCAGAATATGGTATTAGAATATTTATTTTGCTCTATTTTGGCATATAGGGTATGAATGCCTTTTGTAAATTAGAGTAAAGTTTTATTTCTCTTTATACACTTAGGAACATTCTCATACCATATTTTCAAGCTTGGCTGAAACCAAGAGGCAGTTGCATCATCAGTGAAAGATGTTGTCCGTAGTGGAGTGCAACGAATCCTATGAGACCTTTAGCTCTGCCAAAAGTGCAGGCATAACATATAATTGGCCCCTCCAAAAACATGCTGATTTACCTTTATGGGCCTTAGAAACTATATACAACTCCACTGTAACAATAAAAGTAAACTTCTGTTTTAAATATATGTGCCTTTCTGACTGAAGCAGACTAAACAAAATTATGTATAGCAAATTTTGATATGAAGATGACCTAGAAGACCTGAAAATGTTATTTTGCCATTCAGAGTTCTCTCTCTCTCTCTCTCTCTCTCTCTCTCTCTCTCTCTCTCTCTCTATATATATATATATATATATATATATATATATATATATATATATATATATATATATATATATACATACAATGGCATATCTATAGATCATCAGTATTCCCAGCTGCTGGGTTTTACCTCTTAAGAGCAATAACACCATGCAAGTCATGTTCTACTTTCAACATATGGCTAAGATTGTGCCAGAAATATCTAATATCAAGGATAATAAGTCTGGAAAGACGAACATACTACGCCTACAATTTCAGTTGAAAAACATTTTAATAACTTCTCAGCCTAAAATGCTGTTTTCAATTTAGTGCCAATTGCTTTTTCCCCTCTACTTAGTGTTTCATAAACCTTTATATTATTTACGTTTAGGCATGTCGTATATTTTCTTGAATGAATACGAAGTTCCGTGAGTCTGTCTTTTCGAGGCAGAATTGGAGCGCTTAGGTAATAGTCAGAGTATTGGGAATTTTGTCTTTAATGTCATTCACATAGCAAGAGCTGGTAGCTTAGAATTACACTGTGGCTTACCTCTGCGTTTTATAGTCTAACAGGAAATGAGCCACTCTCTGTTGGACCACATGCAGAATGTATACCAGTAGTATACCAGTTCACAAGCGGGTTCATCTTGTCCACTGTGCCATTCTTTTTTAAGGCTAAAGGACTAGGATTGAGCTAGGCACATGCTATGCACATGCATTTTAACAACAATTCTGGTGCACTGTAAAAACCACAGGGGAATGTGTTTCATCAACCAATCAACTTAAATGAAGGCGAAGAACAGTGGGTGAGTGGACTATTCTGATGTAACCAAGGCTGAAACTAAATCCAAATGCTAATGGGGCTCTTAATAAAGGCACCAGGCGGTGCTCACTAGCTTTAACCTCTAAGACGAGTAGCAAGTTGTCTTTAGGATTACACAGGATTACACTAGTTCAGTGGCTTTGACTTACTACTACTATACATTATAAATGAGCTAGATACCTTTCATAGACACTGAACACTGATTTATTGTGCTCAGTAACAGGCCCTAGAGTCAACCTACAGCTTATATGCCTAATCAACATGAATCCATCAGGTTTGGTGAGGTGGTGGCTGATCTACCATACTGACCCCTCCTGTTAGAGATACGTGTAGGATCTTATATTTGCAATACTTGATGTGCTTGGGCTGAACATGCATGTCTAAATATTTTTCTAGTTGATTTTATGTCAGCAGCTTTCTTTTTTTCCCCTCATTTCTCTACATTTTTTATTAATTCTGTCAAGGATAAAAAGACTCTTCGTGCTTCAGGCATCAGGCTTCTTCATGGAGCATGCAATGTATCTGTGGGGAGCAATATTTCCAGTGCTGAGTAACTGTTTGTGGCACAAAAGTTTAGGATTCCAAGCCGGTTTAACACAACAGTTTTTTGTAACAATAATTAAACATTTTGTCCATTTTTAAAAGCACATTTGCCTGCAGTTTTTTTTAGTTTTTTAGAGTTTTTTAAACTCTTCTCATCAGACTTTCACCTTGCAACTGATCAGTACTGTTATTTACTAGCTATCCTGAAAAGGATAAGAAGATGGGTATAGATATAGAAGATGGATGGCTACACATATAGCAAGAGAAGCAATTTTATGTAACTTCTCAGTACTGAAACAGTGATCCAGTGATCTTGGAAGGCTATAACTTTCTTAAACACGCATTTAGATCAATTTTATTAGTTTAAGGATACTGACATTTGAATTCTGACTTTTGAAATCTGATGTTTGATTTCTATATATATCACATCTCAAACACTGAAGTGCTGATTTATCTCTGCAACATGAAAAAATGCCTATTAAAGGCACATGCTATAAAAGATGACAGTCATAGAGAGATTCTTTATGACTGTGCAAAATGCAGAATCCAGACTGAGAGGATGTATTTTTTTTTACTTTCCTCCTTGGACAGCCAACCTCTGGGGAAGCACAGTACAGTGCAGATACAATAGGATGTTATTCCTCAAGTTTGATGTCCAGTGTGGAGGAAATAACGCAGAAGGAGCTATTAGTAATCAGGCTGGAGAAACATTAGCAGCCACTGATTGAGATGTTCCTTCTGTGCCACTTTTTCATAAATTTCCATGTTTTTACTGCCACAGAATGCCTTTGCTCTAAGCAGCATTTATTTGTAATCTACAGTATATGAAATGTCAGATTCAGGGCTGTTTGTGTTCACAAGTTTTGTCCCTTCATAGAGCTTGTCACGTCCTAAAATTGCTCTGAAGAGACAGAAGATTATGGAGTCACAGTGTTCCTCTAGTTTGTGGTTTGAGCTGAGAGGCCTAGGCCTTCAATCTCACACTGCCCACTTTGTGTTGCAAAGTGGTAACAGCACCATGTGCATTTTTTTTTTGGTGTTAATTCCTTTTTTATAAGTCCGTTTTGTTCTAAGTCTCCATCCTTGTATAGTCATTGGTTCTTTTCACTAAATTGACTGTTATTTTAGCTATGTTAGTTATTTTATATGCGCTGAGGTTTGACATTATTTCAGAGACAAGTTCATAATGTGTTTGTATAATGTGTTCGTAATATTTGATCATTTTAATCTATCTTAGGTTTATCCCTGTTTAATGCCTTTCCAAAGCCCATGGCAAAGATGGTTGCAAAATTCATGCAAGACACTGTTTGAGTCACTGTTCTTCATAACAGAGGACGTATTGAATAAAACAACTGACCATAATGCTTGACCAGCACTAACCATATACAACATCTGTCTTTGTGCTACTGTGTTTATAATGCACACTTAGAATGAACTAAAGACAACCCCAGTAGTTATAGGCAATTAGTCAGTACAGAACAGAGCAATTAGCAAGCCATAGCATTGCACTGTCAATTTTATGAGGTGACTGACAAGGGACAGAACAGGATTTGGTGCAGGTGAGGAAGTAGCAGGTTGCTGCTGGGGACCACTCTCACAGCCACACGTGTGCTGTAAATTGATGTCTTACGGCCAACTATAATTATCTAAGATGCTGAAGAACTCAATTAACAGACAACCTTATCCTTGCAGTGAAGCTTCTCTATTTCAAAACTGTCATTCTATGTGTGTGTGTGTGTGTGTGTGTGTGTGTGTGTGTGTGTGTGTGTGTGCGTGTGCGCGCGTGTGTGTTACGGAGACTATTCCTTATAGTCTCCTCCAAAAGGCAGTAAACAGTATATACACTCACAGAAAACTTTATTAGGAACACTATACTAATACTGGGTCGGGCCTCCCTTTGCTCTCAAAACAGCCTCAATTCTTCATGGCATGGATTCCACAAGATGTTGGAAGCATTCCTTTGTGATTCTGGTCCATGTTGACATGAGTGCAACATGCAATTCCTGCAGATTTTCAGATGCACTTTCATGCTGCAATTCTCCTGTTTTACCACATCCCAAAGGTGTTCTAATGGATTCAGATCAGGTCAGTGAATAACACTGAACTCATTCTCATGATCATGAGACAAGTTTTGCTTTGTGACATGGTGCATGAAGTAGCCTTTAAAAGATGCGTAAATTGTGGTCATGAAGGGATGCATATGGTCAGCAACAATACTCAAATAGGCTGTGGTATTCAAACAATGATTGATTGGTATTGAGTGTGCCAGAAAACATTTCCCACACCACCTCCACCAGCCTGGTTTTCAACTGTTAGTTTTGGTGAGCCTGTGCCCACTGCAGCCTCAGCTTTCTGTTCTTGGCTGACAGAAGTGGAAACCGATGTTGTTTTCGGCTGTTGTCGTCCGTCGGTCTCAAGGTTCAATGTGTTGTGCATTCTGAGATGCTTTTCTGCTCAAAACAGTGGTACAAAGTGGCTATCTGAGTTACTGTAGCCTTTCTCTCAGCTTGAACCAGTCTGGCCATTCTCCATTGACCTCTCTTATCAACAAGGCATTTCTGTCTGACGAACTGCCACTCACCGGATGTTTTTTCTTTATTGCATCATTCTGAGTAAACTCTAGAGACTGTTGTCTGTGAAAATCCCACGAAATTAACAGTTATAGAAATACTTAAACTACACCAACAATGGTGGCACCACTCATCATGTCATAGACAAAATCACTGAGATAACATTTTCCCCCCAATTTTGGTGGTTGATGTGAACATTACTTGAAGCTGCTTGCCTGAATCAGCATGTTTTTATGCATTGCACTGCTGCCACATGATTGGCTGATTAGATTATTACAAGAATGAGTAGATGTACAGGTATGTTGTTCCTAAAAAGTGTTTCGTGAGTGTATAGGGATCACACTTCTATTTGGACCTCGCTATAAAGAAGCAATGGCAGTCCCACAATGTACTTGTACAAGTTCCCACATAATTCCAATTTAGACACCACATGTTCAGGTTGCTGTAGAAGCAGATCAGACTGGTAAGCCTACACCATGAACATTTACATTTGTAGGAAACCTGCAGTTCCCGGTGGTAATCACAACACAACAGAAACATTTGGGCACATAACCACATATAAAATACGCAAGAGGAGTTATAAAGCTAGTTAACCTAGTATGTGCTGCCTGTTTAAGGATGTTACATTTACAGTGCTGTGAAAAAGTATTTTCCCCATCATGATTTCTTCTGGTTTTGTGTATATCTCATATGAAATTGTTTCAGAAATGAAAACAAAACCTAAGATAAAGCAAAGTCAACCTGAGTAAACGATAATGTTATTTGTTGAAGCAAAAAAGTTTTCCAATGCAAACTGGGCCTGTGTGAAAATGTATTTGGCCCTTTAGTTACTAATTCCCCAAATCTATGAATCTGCATTCATAAAGGGGTTCAGCTGGACTAGAGGTAAACCCTGTTCAATCAAATCAACACTTAAACAGAACTTTTTCAACAGCATGAAGTTGGTTAAAAGGTCTTACCCAGTAACACACTATGCCAAAGTTGAAAGAAATTCCAGAAATTATGAGGAAGAAGGTGATTGAAATATATCAGTCTGGGAAAGGTTACAAAGCTATTTCAAAAGCTTTTGGACTCCAAAGGAATGCAGTGAGAGCCATTATCACAAAAGAGCACAAAGGAACCAAGGACAGTGCCGTTTCTCCCTATACATAGAGTACGCATTTTGTGTAGGGCACCCCGTTGCTAAAAAAAAATCCCCTTAATTCTATATTAATATTAACATAGACATAATTTAGGCAAATATATACATAAACATAAATATTTAAAAAATGCATTTCACGTATGTCAGACATCTGCCCTGCCCCCACCTCATGTTTGTGGCTGACTGCAAATGATCATCATCATAACTGATGGACAACTATGCTCTGGAAAAGACATTAGCAGTCTGACACTGAGAAAACAAAAAGAAAAAAGCCCCAGATAAATCCCGTGCCTCACTTTCAGGTATGTTCATGAACCTGTGAAACGTTTTATTTTTGCCTATTGAAGTTCATGGGTGAGTTTAATTAAACGTGTTTAACGCTGTTAATTATTTGACATCTGCCTGATTACTTGCTCTGAGTTTACATGTTTTGATGTCCACATGTTCTTGTTAAAAAAATTACAGTGGCTCTAGCATTTTGCAAAGAAGTGGCCAAATATTAAAGATTAAATGGACATTTGAAGGAAATGTTTGGTCAATATTAAACAAGGATTTGAGCTGTAAAGTGTAACAAAACCAATCACCAGGCCGTCTGCAGGCATTTGATATTATACATAATGAACATAAGTCGATTGTTTATATTATGTATATTACATAATGTATTTTAACAGTGTTGTTCAATAAAACCATTAAATAACGTGATTTGGATTCTTTATTTGACCCAATTATTATTTCTTCATTGTTATTATGCATCGATTCATCACAATGTCCAAAACTGTTACTTTTCAGGAAACTAAAAAACCCTGTATTTTAAAAATTATTTCCAGTGGAGTTACGAGATTTAACGCAAGCTCATGTAACGCTTTTCATTGGTTAAATATTTGTCAACTTTTTGTCTCTTGGTGTGAGGAACATCAGCTAGACCCATCAAACTGTGCAATAGCTACAGTCCTTGAGTTCTTACAAGGACGTTTCTCAGCGGGGTTGGCTTATCCTACAATCAGAGTCTACGTGGACGCCATTTTGGCCAGCCACGCCCCTATTGATAGAGCCTCTGTGGGGCAACATCCTCTAACTTCGAGGGATATGGGTACTGTCAGGTGGCTGAGGCACATCTGCAGACCACGCATACCTTCCTGGGACCTTTCTGTGGTCCGGGAAGGTCTGTCAGGTGCCGTATTTGAGCCCATAGTGTCAGCCTCTGAGAAGCTTCTAACTCTAAAGGAAGCTCTTGTGCTGGCCCTGACATCTCTCAAGCGAGTAAGAGATCTACAAGCTCTCTTTGTTGCCCCTTCCTGCCTTGACTTTACCCCTGGATTAGCCAAAGCCTCCCTGTATCCTAGGCTGGATTGTATTCCTAAAGTGCCTACATCTGCTGCCCAGCCTGTGGTGTTACAGGCCTTCTGCCCTCCTCTGTTCCTCATACCGGAACAAGAGAAATTGCACCGACTGTGTCCAGTAAGGGCTCTCTGTACTTACGTCCACCGCTCCGCCTAGTGGCGTAAGTCAGAGTAGCTGCTGGGTGGCTTTGCTGGTGACAGCCGAGTTGATGCAGGGTTGAAACAGTGCATCACTAATTGTATAGTGGAAGCTATCTCTATCGCTTATGAGGCGTGCGGTCTCGCTACGGAAGGAGACGTTATGTAGTATATGCATAGTCATGCATTTACTGAATGGTGGGACCAGGCCTATCCAGGGAACCCTGAGCGTGAGGTGGGAATGCACCCTGGATAGGACGCCAGTCCATCACAGGGCACCATGCACACACATGTGAACAATCAGTCGCATAGGCAATTTAAAGTGACCAATCCACTTACTAGCATCTTTTGGGGCGGTGGAAGGAAGGAAAGTGAACCCAAAGAAATCAAAGGTAACACACATGTACATAAGGAGAACATGCACAGAAACTCCACACAAATACTAAACCAAGCTCAGTATTGAACTGGGAACCCTGGGACTATGAAGTGGTAACACTGCCTATTATGCCAGTGTACCACCCTCCTTTAAAAGTTGTTCATCATACAATGAAATAAGTTAAATTACTGTTTCCCCCACTACTCAATTCATTACAAAAATAGCACAAATTATTCACTTGGAAAAGTTTATGACCTAGATTTTTTGCATCATGCATTGAATGCAATTGTGCCCTGCGATGGATTGGCACCCTGTCCAGGGTATACCCTGCCTTGTGCCCAATGCTCCCTGGGATAGGCTCCAGGTTCCCTGTGACCCTGAAAAGGATAAGTGGTATAGAAGATGGATGGATGGATGGATGGATGCATTGAATGCATTAAAGTTGTTATTTCATTATCATGCATTAAAAACACAACAATAACATGGAGCTGTGCACATACTGTACATCATTAAACACCATACTGGGAAAAGTCAGATATGACAGAGAGCATGGTGGCAGCCATCTTTTTAAAACAACAGAAGTGGTTTCTTGCACATAGGCAAAAACAAAAAGGGACAACTGCACCCAGGTTAAACATTTCCTGTGCTTTTACAAACTGTGCCACAGCTATTCAGCTATTCCCTGCTATTACCAAAATGAGTGCAATTACGGTATCACAACCAAGGCCAGTGACCAATTACAACAGTTTGTGATGCATGCTGGGATTCTTTACAGAGCTCAAGCCTGGCTGCAGTACAAGCTCAGCATTAAAGACTAAAATATCTGATACTTTACAATGCATGTCAAATGTTTAGGGACAGGAAGCTTTGCAAAATATTTTTAATAAATGCACAAGAAGCAGTCTTATTAACTTCATAAAAAATGAGTGAACAGCTGTTATAACTAGGGATAATCATGAAAAAAAAATATTGCACACAAGTGCAGAAAATGGGGCACCACAGTGACGTTACCAAGAACAGGACGTCCCTCCAAAAGGACACGACAAAAACATACCAGGGAGGCTGCCAAGAGACATACGACAACATTACAGGAGCAGCAGGAATATCTGACAAGTAATAATTGGTCTTTGCACATGACAAGAATCTATCATATTCTTCACATATCTGGGCTATGGGGTAGGGAAGTTAGACAGAAGCCCTTTCCAACAAAAAACATCCAAGCCCAACTAAATCCAAAAATCCAAAACCATATGGTAAAATGTGTTATGGTCTGATGAGACCAATTCCAAAAGGTATAACAATTCCATAATTCCAAAAGGT
Source organism: Ictalurus punctatus (assembly GCF_001660625.3). NCBI lineage: Eukaryota > Metazoa > Chordata > Actinopteri > Siluriformes > Ictaluridae > Ictalurus > Ictalurus punctatus. Next base: position 22,884,333 of record NC_030417.2, on the reverse strand, counting down.
ACTGTAGGTTTGGAGCAAAAAAAGCAGGCCAACAAAAGAACATAATACCCATGGTGAAGCAGGCTGGTGGGAGCATGATGCTTTAGGGCTGCTTTACTTCAGCCATAACTGGGGCGTTAATCAAAGGGGAGGGAATCATGAATAGCCACAAGTACCAGTCGATTTTAGTGCACAACCACCAGGTTTTACCTTTTTGTACGACAAGGACCCAAAGCATACATCCAAATCAACAAAGACACGGCTTGACCAAAAGAAGATCTGAATGAACCAAAAGTTTTTGAATGACCTAGCCAGACCTGAATCCATCTCAGGCTGTGGACAGGAGATGATGGACAAATTGATGCAAGAAAGAGTGGGAAAATATTGCCAAGTCAAGATGTGCCATGCCATGTAATAAAATCAAATGGTGCTTCAACAAAGTATTAGTTTAGAGCTTTGCACACTTATGCAACCAGATTATTGTATCTTTTCCCCCTGATTTCTGATTGTTTTTCACTTAATTTTTATATGTTGTAATTTCAACTTTGAGGGTGGAAAAAGGTCTAACATGATTGATCTTGTTTTAATTTTTTTTTTAACATAAAAACACTGCCATTTTAAATAAAAATGTGTAGTCTTTTTATATTCAATTTATGTGTGTGTGTGTGTATATATATATATATATATATATATATATATATATATATATATATATATATATATATATATATATATATATATATATATATATAATTACAACATACAGTGCCCTCCACTAATATTGGCACCCTTGGTAAATATGACCAAAGAAAACTGTGAAAATTTGTCTTTATTGTTCAACCTTTTGATCTTTTTTTTTTTTTAAAATAAAATCACAAAAATACTCTGCTCTCATGGATATTAAACAATTGCAAACAAAACACAAGTTTATCCAATATAGGTATGCAACAATTATTGGCACCCTTTTAGTTGATACTTTGTGCTACCTCCCTTTGCCAAGATAACAGCTCTGAGTCTCCTCCTATAACACCTGATGAGGTTGGAGAATACATCACAAGGGATCTGAGACCATTCCTCCATACAGAATCTCACCAGATCCTTCAAATTTTTAGATCCATGCTGGTGGACTCTCCTCTTCAGTTCACCCCACAGATTTTCCATGGGTTTCAAGTCACAGGACTGGGATGGTCATGGCAGCACTTTGATTTTGTGGTCAGTAAACCATTTTTGTGTTGATTTTGATGTACGTTCTGGATCATTGTCCTGCTGGAAGAACTGCAGCCCATTTTAAGCTTTCAGTTGATATTTCAGTCCATTATGTCCATGATGCCATATATCCTATCAAACTAAAGTTGCTTGAGTTTGTTTTTGGATGACAGTAGAGGTTTTTTACTTGAAACCCTTCTAAACAACTTGTGGTGATGTAGGTGACTTTGGATCGTAGTTTTGGAGACTTTCTGACACCTAGATGCAACTAACTTCTGCAATTCTCCAGCTGTGATCCTTGGAGTTTTTTTGGCCATTCAAACCATTCTCTTCACAGTGCATTGAAACAATATAGACATAGATGTCCAATTACAGGTTGATTCATAAAATTTGCAGTTAACTGGAACTTCTAAATTATTGCCCTGATGGTGGACATGGGCATTTTCGATAGCTTTTGCTATTTTCTTATAGCCACTTCCCATTTTGTGAAGCTCAATAACCTTTTTCCCCACATCACAGCTATATTCCTTAGTCTTACCCATTGTTAGGAACAACTAATGGCATTTGGCCTATGAGTTTCTTCATATTACCTTAAAATATATTTTTCTCATATGAATTCATAGGGGTGCAAATAATTGTTGCACACCTGTATTTAACAAAGATATTTTTTGATAAACCTGTGTTGTGTTTGCAAGTGTTTTATATCCATGAAAGCAGAGTATTTTTGTGATTTTTTTTTTTTTTTTAACAATGGATCAAAAGGTTAAACAATAAAGACATTTTTTCACAGCTTTCTTTGCTCACATTTACCAGGGGTGCCAATGTTAGTGGAGAACAATGTATGTTATATATATTTATATACAATGAATGTAAAAAGACTGCACATCCCTGTTAAAAAATAATTAGCAATACTGTATTTTCTCAATCCTTTATTGCTTTACAGGCTTTCTAAGTGGTCAGTTGCTAATCATGGGCTTTAGCCTGATTTAGCAATGAGAATGGACTATTTGGCTGTGGGGTTTCTGATCTGTTGTCTGATTTCCTCCAAATCATGTTGAATTGTTTTTATTTATGGCTATTTGTACATTGTGTTAATACAGTTCTCTTTTTTCATTTTAAGGTGGCTGAACATTAATGTTTTGTAATGTATGATCACATTGTGATAAAGTCTATTTAAAATTATTATCTTAGCGGCATAGAAGTCTAGTGAAGTCTAATGAACATTGATTTATAACATATGTCTTAAGCCATCACTAGATGGCACCTTAGAGCCAAAACATCCCTGTCTGTCAGGTTTCCTTGCCAACCCGTAAAATGTTTAGCGATGTCACAGTCTGTTAGTTTCACTGTACACTGTCATTGTGATTATTGTCATAAACTGTGTCTCAAATACAAAAAATTCTGTCCTTACTCTGGATTTTTGGTAGGTTTTTTTTTTTTAAAGGTATGTTTTTCACATAAGTATGTGATTTGAGACACAACTAAATTGTTCAGGCTGTTGCAGACATTGCGTCACATCATGCTATACTTCCCCCAGTATTTATGTTGGTAAAGAACCATGTGCACATGTTGCGTTAATTCAATCAAATGTGCACAATCAACATGGGAAATAAATGCAGAATATGGTCCAAAAACAAACCAGCCTAAAACATTTAATTAAATGTTACTTATATAGTGTTTTTAACAATAGACATTGTCACAAAGCATCTTTTCAGAAATCCAGATATTAGTATATTCTTCACTCTTATAACTATATACTTTTCACTTTCTACTAAGCTACTAATTAATATGCTATAAATTGACTTGCCAAATAATAATCTGGAATCTGTGGTGTTAGCAGGCAAAAAAAAAAAAAGTGTGCCATGACTGGAAAACTAATGACTCATTTTTTATGTTAATGATCTTTGTCATATATTTAGGATTCCATCGAGGTAGGTCCAGCCATCTCATGGGAGCAAGCATGTCTATGTGTGTGTCCACACTGACCACAATGAAGCAGTTTATTAATAGTGTAACTGAGTCAACATTGCACTCGTGTGGGCCCGCACCCACCTGATGAATATGTATAGCCATGTGTGCTCCCACTGGCATGCAAAGCACCCTTAATTCAATCACTGCCAAGCTCTGGACCACCCCCATTAGACCAATAAAACCCATGCACCAGTTAGCATAGGGCTTGACGCATCCTACGATTCCATCTGGTCTCATCTCTCAATCCTGTGGTCTTACAATTTTTAAAGACTTAAAAAAGCTCAGCATATCTGTATTACCACAGGTGAGGTTGCTCCAAATAAAAATGTTCTCAAGCAATGTGGCGTTCCATATATTATCGCATTTTCTTTGATTTATTTTTGAAAACAAACTTCGCTTCATAAACACTGGTGTGTATGTTACAAGGAAAGGGACTGAAGTGAAAAAAAGAGATGCATCCTATCCACAGTCAGTAAACATGATTAAAATGCCTTTGTGGCTTTGGTATGGAATGAAGAAGAGACATTAATAAATACTGAGTCTGTTGACCCTGTTTTATAGGAATGCTGGTCTAAAAGTGCAATATTTTAATGCTAATTTCTGATCAAAGGACACAAACAGTTTTCTAGAATTGTATTGTTTAATCAGTTTTAAAACATTGCCACAGCCTTGTTAATGTAGAATGCTCATGTTGGAGAATTGGTTTAAAGCGAATTACCAAAAATGTAACATGGAAAAATAATAACATTTAAATTTTATTTTGCATCAAATTAATTAATGAGGCATAGTGGGGATGATCAGAATGTGAATTTCATGGAGGGGGACTGAATGGTAAACAACTGAATGGAAGGGAATGGAACTTTGCTCTTGCCCCTACAGAACACAACCCAGAATGAAAACCTGCAGTTTAATCCTTTTTAATCAGATGTAGCACACAGCCTCCGGTCCCAGGGCAAGGTTTCTTGGCTTTGTTTTCATTTTGGAAATCTGGTGATTTATTTGCAACCGGGGCCAGACTGAAATATTGGTTTGATTTATTCAGGTTTTATTTGGCACAAATGGGGTAAGTTATAGATCAGGTAGCTCCCACTTTTCCAGCCCTTTTCCAGTTAGTCCTCGCAGCCAGAGTCTTAACCGGAGGGAAAGGTTATCCAGTCATGGCTCAGTGGTTAAATGATTTCAAATGTGCTTATTTTTCAGTTGAAAAAATACCTGACAAGGCAACTTCACAATCAGGAGTCAAAGAAATACAAATTCAATGAAATATACTTTTTTCTCCCCCACAATTTTACTATCTATCTTTATTGGTATATGTTTTGGCATTCAACAACATAAAAAGTTGGACAGCTTTGTATACATTACACAACATTAACAACATTAATTAAATGAATATACATCAAGAACATGTTATTATTTAAATTTCATTCAACTTATAAAGTGAGTCTTGAGTGCTCTGTGCATATATCGTTGGCTAAAGGGTGCCAGGCTCTCAATAACACACTTAGGTACTTACAACCTGCTGTATATCCCTATTAATAACTGATCCAACCTTCACAAAAAGTATTTTTGTTATGCAGGCTTCCCTTGAGTGACAGAACATGTTAATATCCTGGGCCTTAATGGAGTGTGATGTGTCCTGCAGCAGAATTTTTACTTGGGATATCGAATTCAGCAGAAAGTATCTACCTGCATCCAAAGCTCTTGGGCTTGCTCTGAATCATGCCCTTTGTTCCTTGCTGCTGCTCAAGTACTGTGCCCCCTCATAGAGTTGCCATGGAAACAGGCATGCAGGTCGCCTATGATCCAACGTTTGCTTTGGCTGGGAACCAAAGTGTGAAAGCAGTAGACGGAGGGATCTGACATGGCATGGTGGTGGTGATATAGAACATCTCAATGCCATGCTGGAAAGTCAGGAAATGGATGTCCATTAGCTTCCTTCAGGTGAAGATTTCTTGGATACCTCCATGTTTTCATCACATTTTCTGTGTAACCCATTCATAGGAACGGGTTGGTGCTGTTTGCCAGATTCACTTCAGTTCAAGTCCAGTAGGCTGTTTTGCTTGAAAAACATTTGCCTGAATGTGGCACTGTAAGCTGGTGCTAACATCAGTAGTACAGATTCAGTTCTGTGTATCACACATTGTATCATGCCAAACCTCTTGTGTCAGGGATGTCACTGAATATGAATGCATTATTCAGAATGAACGGTGTTCAAAACAAATACAATGTCTTCAGAACACATACAAATACAGATATGAGTAGGAGCTGCACTATTTTCTTGCCAGACTAGAGGAATGCAACAAAAAAACAGTTGCGCATGTGAGCGGTCAAATATGAAGTTGGCCAGGCAAACAAAGGCCATGTGCATGGTCAGTTTTACATTTATTAATTTACATTTACGTTTACATTTTATTCATTTAGCAGATGCTTTTATCCAAAGAGACTTACAAATAAGGTTGTAAGGGTTGTGGTGGTTTTAATTAGACTAATAGTTTGGAAAATAGAATTAATAGAATTAATTGGAAAATATTGTGGACAGGTAAAAGTAAAAAATAAGAAGTGATGAATGGAATTTAAAAAGTAGTCCCACATACATCTTTAGTCTAGCCCTGATGTTTTTTCAGTGTTTTCTGGAGACAGTGGTAGGAATCATAGGGATTAACTCTTAATATGGATACAGATACAGATATGAATATTTGGAGGAGTAAACAGATAGTGATATGGATTCAGACAGTGACATTACCTTACACCCCTATTGTGTGTCAATAGTGTGACTGTTAGATTATATCATGCTAATTAGTCCCTATTAGCTTTTAGTCACATTAACAATTTGATATATTATATAATATGACTGTCCACTTGAAAGCAAACAAACTGCCATTGCCTAGAAAACCACTATTCCTCTTAGAGAGATCCATTTGTGTAAATTCTTTAAACAAATTAAGTTATCTTGGATCATAATTTGCAGAAGTAAAATTCATATTCTGTGAACAGTGTCATTTGTCAATGTCAAAGCTGGTTATAGCACCATGGCTCAGTCCGGAGCTGAGGGGGCAAAAAAGTGTTTTTACAAGATTTGTGGAGGCCAGGCACTGTAGGGCGTCTGGTGAAGAACAGGGATGAATTCTCTGTGCTTGTTAGGTTTCATGTGGAAGAACCTCTATGGTCTAGCTCTGTCCAAGCTTGGGAGCGCCATGCAGTCTGTAGCCTTTTGCTCCTTCCTGCCATACAGCTGTTCACCTGACTACAATAAGATAGGTCTTCTCCAAACACTCAAAACAGCATGAATTGATAATTAATGGCTGCTCTGTCATAGGTGCCAAGTCTTGATTGAATTAGCTGTGCTGTCACATGCATTCAAAAATAACTCAGTGATGCACAGTTATATTACTGCATGACAAAACTCCTTTGATGAATTGTGAAGTCTGTTTCTTATTTGGCAAAACATGTAATACAAGCCATCTGGTGGTGTTTGTGACTGTAGAGATATGGTCCCTTTTGACCTCTGTTATTCATACACTCTTGGTGCAGATCAGCAAGCAATATTCTCAATTAAGGTAAGTCACTACTGGTGAATATGACTTTTTTTAACCATAGACATAATAATGAATCTTTGTAATTTGATTGCTGAATTTCTACACATATTTTGTTTATATTTAAAAAAAAAAAAAAAAGATATGCAAATGCGGCTTAAAGTTTATATAAGCCTTTCTATAATTAGTAAAACAAACAAAAAAATCTAGTTGTTGAAAGAATGGCATAAACGAAATCCTCATTTCTACCTGTATTGTCTCACCTGATCTAAATGGCTACCTAAGCATGTACATTCCAATTTACATTTATGTTCATAGACTCCTCTGAGTTTCTATGCACTACTTAATGAGTAATATTCTTCAATGAGTACATACTTGTGACATACTTTATCTGGGATTTTGTCTAATGAATAACATCCTATCTGAATTCCTGACATTTGAGCAGAGCTACAGCAATGTTCTGCAGCAATGTGTTCTCGAAGGGGCAGGATGGAGGCCTGAGCATTTCAGCATTGTAGATGATCAACAGATGATTCCCCCTTCTGTGCACCTCTCCTTCCTGTAGAGCAACAAAACGGATATCAGAACCACACACAGGTCCTGCATGGCAAGTCCCTTGTCTAGGAGGCAGTCCCCTAAGGCTCCAAATCTTTCCAAAACTTCCCCTGCTTCCTGCTAGCCTTGGGAGGTCAGAGGTGACACCCTGCTGTGGTAGCATGTCCCATGAGTGCCACATTGAAATCCTCTACCTCTCTAGACCAGGATAAAATGCATCATTGATGTACTTCAGCAAGCACCAATACACTTTTCCCCACCAACATAGGTATGCCTGCCATCAGCATTGTCACTAAACTTAATTGCAAAGATAAAACTAGAGGGTGTGAACAGGTTTAACATAAGGAGCTACAAATCTGGAATGGAGCTAAACAAATAACAAAAATGTGTTCCTTAAAAAAGTCAGGGATCACATACATACTAAGGGGTTTCCTTTGACTGGGCTTGAACTTGGTCTGTATTGAATGGACCTGTGATGCCCTATTCTCAGAATTTTGATTTTTTAAAATCATAGCATTAAGTGTGGTGAGGGACTTCCACACAAACCAACCCCATTTTCCTGCTGGCTCATTAGGGTCACTGTGAATTTCCTCTGTCTTCTTGAGTAGTGGTCTCAAGTGGATCTCTGGAACAGGGTGATGATGATGGGCACATTTTGACACATATTTTCTCTTATGGTTAGGCTCCATGAATTAAACATTCACCTTAATAAAACAAGAGTCCAGTCGGCTCCAGCACCATGTTGAGTGTGGGTCTCAGGCTCCTTTCCTGAGAAGGATGTTGTGTCAGGTTCCTAAAGGCCTAGTTTTCTCATGTCCGCTCACATTTGGGCCCAGATCCATGCTATACCCAGCTGATTGGTGTCCACGTGTTTCGCAACATCAAGCTTCTTATGCGATGACCCATGCCACATGAGGGTATTGATTGTCTAAAGGATTCATATAATATGGGGTTAATTTAATCAGGCAGTTAATCCCGCCCTAGACACATAAGAATCTGTGGGAGAATTTTTTGTTAAAAAAGATCAACCATAAGAAGATCCGTAACGGCTTGGTGCTTCCTCAATGTTTCCTGGAGGTTTAGATAGAGCAGCAGGGGTCCTATTTATGGAATTGACCCTTCTACTATGCCTGGGAGGCAGGTCACCAGGGAGAGATCCTAATGGGGTTGTGTGTCTCATGGATTGTCTGCACTCCAGTGGAAGATGTGTCTGTTTCTCTGTACCATTATGCAGCTAGCTTGCTAACCCACATGTCCATGTGACCTAAAATGTTTTGAAGAAATTTGTGCTGGAGGGTTTACAGAGGTTTAGATATTTATACCTCTCAAATTTCTTCTGGTTATAAACTCATCAGTCATGGTCCCTGTTAAGCATTTTGAGTTAGTGCCAATAGATTGCATTTGGGAACAGCACTAGTATATAGGGGTCTTGTACACGGCGACTGAATTCCTATGCATCCCAGATATGGAATCAGTTACTATTCACATAAATATTTGCTCTTGTTAAAACATCATTAGAGATATTTAACTCTTAGCACCAGCACTATCATGATCCTCCTGGTCTAAAACTCAGATTATAGTTTACATTCTAGTATTTTAACTGTTCAGTCACATTCTCCAGAGTGAGCTTGCCATACAAGAGCTTTGTCAGAGTAGCTGCAGCCTGTCATCATGGGCTCCTATAAAACAAGGTTAACCACACAGCATAGCTGATTACTAGGGATTGCAGGATTTTCCCTGACCGTGAATGAAATGGAATCATACCCAAGGTGCTTTTTAAAGGCAATTTCACTCCAGCTGACCCTCTCTTTGTGTTATATTGCTAGGCTGTAGTTTCTTAAGCCTGCTTCCCCACACTGGGTTTATTTCTGTCACAAACATCTAGACAGTTAGATGGATTTCTCTGCCAGTGTAAAATTTAGACACTTCAGCTGAGCTCAGGACTATCAACTATTTGGATCCCCACAGCAGAATTCTGGTTAAATATCTTCCATAATTTCAAAGCTTATTAAAAAAAAATCAATTTGTGAAGTTTCCTTCAGAAAACACAATGGCTGCATTTGCAATAGTAAATGTAACTTTGTGACACATCAACATAATGTGAAGGATATACTAGAAAAAATATTTCAGGATGTTGATCATGTCACATTGTATTTGGCAAATAAAATCACTGTGGAACCACCTTGTGTCTATTTTAGTCTTTGGTCTTCTTTGATGGCATCCCACATTTGTTGAGTGTTTTGAACTTATACATTCTTCCTTTCTGTGTATTACCACTAAAAATGTCAAACTCACAATTTCATATAAATCCACGTGGTGCAGCTTGGTGATATAATATATGAAATCTCAACACAGTATTATTTTCTTATGTTGAAGAGTACATGGCATGTCCTATCAGAACATTGTTGTAGAGTGCTAAAGCATAAGTTATTGCAAATATCTGTATAGATGAAAACTGTGAAGAATTAAAAACTTAGCTTAGGAGTATTAAAAGCAAACAAGGATTTTTCTGTATCAGGGAACATACTTTTGTGGCAGTAGGCCCTGGTAGCATTTCATTCCACAATATAATAATAATAATAATAATTAGAGATTATGCCATTTAAGAGCACTCAGAAAGTTAAAGGATGTTATATTCAACATGTTATTGTAGACTGTAAAAAAAGAAAAGTTGAATTAACTTAAAATTTCAAGGCAACTTACTGCACAGCTTTTTCGACTTTACTCATCTCAAGGTTAAAAATTGAGTTAAGTGAACTACTTTGGTTAAAAGTTGAATAAACTAAAAAAAAGCTGTGCAGCATGCCTTGAAAAAGTTGTCAACTTTTCTTTTTTCTTTCTTTTTTATTTTTATAGTGTATATAATCTAAATGGGTTGTTTGCATGATCTGGACATTGTGAGGCAAAAATCTATGGGTAATTTTTTTTTAATGAGCCCTAAATATATAAATTAATAGTTGCCAGTTAAAAATTTGGTCATTGTTTTCCCACACAGATAATAGATAATAAATAATTACTAGACAATTATGACATAATGCTACCACTGAGTGTTCTAATTTAAACCAAAACAAAGATAACCAGCTCTGTTCATTCATTAGACAGCCTACACATAGTGCACAAAGATGGGGACAACATCCATTCAGCTTAGATGATATCCCCTAATCAGCCCAAGGAGATGAGAGGCACATAAGATAAGAGATAGATAGCAAGTAGCGCCAGTTTGTCCAGTCAATCAGCTGCCCACACACCTTTCAGGTATCTAATAGGAAGAAGAATCAGAAAGGTCTGTTTTTCTTTCTTTATCTGGCCAATACAGTTACTCTGTTAGTGCTTGAGCTTGTCTGGAGCTGGCTGAACAATCAAGAGTTTCAAAGAGTTGATGACTCAATGGCAGTCCACTGTGGGATGTTGGTAGAGGAAGGCCTCTGGCAAACATCAGAAACGCTTTCAACACCATTGGGTTTGGCTCAGTTGCGGTCAGACCAAGCACTGCGGGTCTTTATCATCTTCAGAGAAAGATGCATCAGAAAGAAAATTGGCAACCACTGTTTGTCCACCACTGTAGCCTTGACCTTTGTGCACATCAAGAGCTATGTTGGGAAGTTCATTGGTCTGCCATTCTGATCTGCACAGTCACAAACCAACATTCACAAATTATATATACACTGGGGGACATAAGTATTGGACGCATCAACATTTTTTCATTAAATATATTTCCAATGAGGCTATTTCACCAGACATCAGTATTAACTCAAGAAATCCGGAAATTTTCAGAATTTACAACATTAAAGTCCATAAATAAAGTTATGTGTAATAAAGAGCAATGACACAGGAAAAAATTATTGAACAGACTAACTGAAATGTATTTAATACTTACTGGAGAAGCATTTGTTTGTAATGACAGCTTCAAGACACCTCTTGTATGAAGAAATTAATTGGCCGCAGTCTTCAGGTGTGATTTTGGCCCATTCTTCTAAACATATTGTCTTTAAATCTTGTTCAATTTGATTCAAGTCAGGCGATTGACTGGGTCTTTCTAATGCCATGATTTTTTTTCTCTGAAACCAATTGATAGTTTCCTTTGCTGTATGCTTTGGATCGTTGTCCTGCTGGAAGGTCCACCTGCATCACATCTTCCATCATTCTGGTTGATGGCAGTAAATTCTTCTAAGAATCTTCCAGTAAAGGGCTCCATTCTATTGTTTGAAGTCTGCCAATACCATGGGATGAAAAACAACCCCACACCATGATGCTTCAATCCTCCAAACTTCAGTGTTGTTATAGTGTTTTATGGGTTATGTGCAGTGCCATTTCTTCTCCAAACATGGTGTGTAGTATGACAGCCAAAAAGTAAAATTTTGCTCTCTTCTGACCAGACTACACTCTCCCAGTATTTCATATGCTTGTCCAAATGAGTTGTAGAAAACTTTAAATGACTTTCGACATGCCTTTTCTTTAGTAATAGAGTCTTGTGGGGTGACCGTGATTAGTGGAGTGCATTGCCTATTGTTTTCTCTGTGATGATGGTACCTGCTGCCTCCAAGTGTTTCTGGAGCTCTTTCCGAGTGGTCCTTGGCTCTTGGGCTACACTTCTGACTATTCTTCTGACTTTCTGGTCAGAAATCTTGCGAATAGCTCCTATGCGTGGCAGGTTGATGACGGAGTGACGTTGCTTCCACTTGCGGATAATGGCCCCAATGGTGCATACTGGAAGATTCGGAAGTTTTGAAAAATATCTTTATCTGAATCCATCAATATGTTTTGCAACAATAAGGTTCCAGAGGTCTTGGGAGAGCTCTTTGCTTTTACCCATCGTGATATGTTTCTTGTGTGACACCTTGGTAACAAAAAGCCTATCAATTTACTAACCCAGCTGATATTAATTTGCACAGTTAGGAGGTATATTTACTTATGGATTTCAGCTGGTTCCTTGCCTTACCTGCTTTTTCTTAGCGTGTTCAATACTTTTTTCCTGAGTCTATGGACTATAATATTGTGAATTCTTTATATTTCCAGATTTCTATAGTCAATACTGATATATGGTGAAAATTTCATGTGAATAGCCTCATTGTAAATATATTTATTGAAAAAAAATGTTGACACATCCAACACTTATTTCCCCCACTGTATATTAAACATTAAACAATTTTTAAGTAAAAAAAACCCAAAGTACAACATAAGTAAAATGCTTTGTTTGTTAAGAACAGTAGAAACAATAATGCATGTAACTATATATCAATTGTTACAAAAATCAAGTAACAAAAACAAATATCCAGCTATTAAATGAGCCAAAGAGTGAATCTACAGAGCAAATAAATTTGGCCAATTTGTTTTGTCATTGCCAAATCAGCCCCAGTAAAAAGAGTCTGATTTTGGAGTTTTTACTCTGCAGTAGTAAGATCAAAAGGGAACATTTACTTTTATAAAACAACTAGTTTCTGTTTGCATCATGCCTGTGCATGCCCTTACCCATGATAAAATCATTGTAACACACCCTTGAGTCTATTAATGCTTTAATAGACCTGTAACAATAAACAAAAGAATATAAGCATCTTACCTTCTATGCAAATGGAACTCTAATGATACTTAGAGAAGTTAAGCTGGGTGACTAATTATCAGTTGTTTTTTTTTAAAAAACAGACAAGGTCATGTCACTCACTTCATATTCTTTATTTTGTTTATACAACAATTAACTGCAAGACAGGTGGTCATCTGATGCTTAAACAATGGAGAAAAATTGATAACACACTTGTACACACATATTGTGGAATATGTCTTCCTTCACTAGTGGCTCCCAATATAGCAGTGACATAGTCTGAAAGTGCTAGTAAACTGGTCTGAATACTCTGCACCTCTGCTGCACCACCCCTTGTCCCACATTAATTAGGTTACCTTTAAAAAAACAAAAACAAAACAAGACCCCCTCTCCAAATGAACATGGCCTTTAGTTTGATTTGCTCATATTAGCCCTTAATGAATATTGTCAGCTCAGGGCTGGGACTCAAATTAGCCTTGGTGAATTTAAGGGACAAGGTCTTAGTGGTGCATAACTGAGGTGTAGAATGCTCCATTACAAGCTAAATGGAAAGTGAAGTGGCTACAGGAGGATGGAGAAATTTGCTCATTGAGAAAACAAAGATGAACAGAATGCAGTTGGATCCCTGACAGCCACAAGTTGCCATCGTGACAGGACAATTTGCCACTCTTACAATTGTAGACATCTCAGATTTGATCTCAGTACTTGTCAGACAGTGAGCTATGAACTGGAAGCATAATTTTCCAGCAACTTCAGTAGTGGTCTCATGATGGAAAGAATTAGTAAATGTTTTATAAGAAAAAATAACAGAATGGACTGTAAATGTGGTTCACTGATTTAGCCCAAATCTTTTTTTTTTTTTTTTTACTGGATCAGCTCATTTTCAAAACATATTTCAATTAATTACAAGAGAGACTCCTGCTTGGATGATTCTATTAAGGTTAAGAGGGGTTTCACTGTGAGTAGAGGAAAGTAGGAAATAGAGGGACAGACAGGGAAACTTTCTGTAAATGTCAAGGGTGTAAATAACAAGATCCTGGCCAGTTTGAAGGAGAGGAGGGAGTAGGAGAGTGGAGAAGCCTGAAATGGTTTGGGGAGAGTGAGGTTGGAGGTGGCGTCTTGTTGCCACCTTAAACGCTAATTTCCAAACACACAAAACCAGAAATGGTCTCTGGGGCCAAGTGAACACCGCATGAAGTGTGCCTTTGTGCACTGTGCCTGTTGGTCACTTGGGGGGGCGGGGGGGGGGGGGCGGGGGGGGGGGGGGTTGGGGGGGGTGCTGACCTTTCCTCTCCCGAAGCTGAGCTCACCTCAATCACGGTTTAAATCTTTACAAAGCCTAGAATTATGGTGTAATTATCAACATGACTATACATAAATGCAATGATGAGTCTTGTTTTTAATCCAATCACCATACCCTGCACACTCCACCTCTGCACCAAATTCACTATACGGTCACAGAGCTCCGTATAGAATTGGCCGTTTCTGTGGCTTGTTTGACCCTTGTTTCTGCAGACATTGTCATGGCGCTATAAAGCTGTCATTGCAGGTGGCCCTGAAAATTAGCGGGTGTAAATTTCTTTAGAGCCAGCCAATATTACCTTCTCTTTTGTGCAGTGCTTGTTTATCAGCAGGCTCTGCAGGGTCACCTCTTCAAGCCTTTAAACACCTTGTATTTGTGGTGTCTGCCAGTAGCCTAATTATTGGGAGAAAGTTTTGTGAATGGTCAAAAATGGGTGCAGTTTGTATATTTAAAATTACAAATGTGTTTATTTCTTGTTAATAATAACAGACACCGTAATGATCTTATTTTTAGAGCAAAGGTCTATAACGTATGTTCCATTTACTCACACCAGTGGTATAAAAAAAACTATGATTATTCAAAAAGACAACAGAAGTGAGTAAGAAGGCAATGCAGCCAGATCTGCTTAACAAATTCATACACCTTCATAGAATAGCTGAAAGAACAAAGGAAGAACCATGCACACCCGACCCTAGCAAAATATTAGCACATAGGATTGCTTAGTTGTTATATACCAGCATGTCAAAACCCTGTGCTGTTCCCATGAAGCACAAGTTGGAGCTATCCTTTCAACTCAGCTATGTGCATGTTTTCAAGAAGTCTTGACATGCATCTATCTGGTGCAGCCCCAAACAGGTTCTAGGAAGAGATCCAGGGCTGGGACTTAAGGAAGGCTAGAATGACCATGCCAAGGCCTCCTGCCCAGCAGTTTGCTTTGCAGTGATGGTTTTCTATGGCCAAGATAAACAACAGCAAACCCGTTCCCATTTTGTCCAGTCCCACGATCAATTAAGCAGAATTCAAAGATGTATAACATTGTCTGGACTGCAAGGTTCCATGCATGCATCATATCTAATAATTGACATAAGAGTCATCATTATTATTATTATTATTATTATTATTATTATTATTATTAAGGGTACATTAGTAATGGTTAAGAAAAAAGTATACACTGGGTTAAGAATCTGGATATTACCTGAAGTAACTGTTCTAAAATATTGTTCTTTTTGCACATGTAATGTTGATTTTGTCTATATATATTTTTGAAAAACAAGACATGAGTCAGCCATGTTATAGACAAAAAGGCTAATTCTTTACATCTGTAAAAATATAAAAAATTAATACAACAACAACAATAATAATAATAATAATAATAATTTGAAATTTAAGAACTGAACATGGATCACTGGCATTGTCTAGATACTTTGCATGAATTGTATCTTGTCTGAATTGGCTTAAATTGAATATCCTGTCTCAGTTTCGACAAAAGAGTAATAGCAGTAATAACTATGGTTCCAAACATATTAAACATATTGTCATGACGGACCAACAGCCGGCGCACATAATAAGAAAGTCGCTCCTTCCCCGACTGCCCCGCAGGCACGAAGCAGACAGCCTCGTGCCAAACACACCATCAGCCGGAAGGACCGTCACGGTGGGGCGGGACCGTCGATGCTACACCGGCCGGTGAATGGGGAGTCCGTCGGGAAAATTCCACCACTCAGGCTATGGCGGAAGAGTATAAAAGGACGCTCTTCTGCCCGTGCAAGGAGGACGGCTAAGATACAGACTACGTGCGCGTTCTTCAGCAACATAGAAGTATTCCGACCTTTAGCACGACGCCACCATTAGGCTAATCTCTCTCTCTCTCTCTCTCTCTCCTTCTGTCCCCGAAGTTTCGAGTGCGGACGAGGCCGCCGGATGGTGAGCTCGCAGACGGCGGTGGATGACGGCACGGGAAAACCCCCCACACACCTCCTGGGAACCCCGACACGCCCTCGGGAGCGTCGCAACGCCAGCCACACCCCCACAAAACCCCCTCACACTCACACACACACACCTCCTCACTGCAGACAGCACCCACATAGAAAAATAAAACCCTAACCACTGGATCACTAAAACCTGCCTCTTGTGAGTCTGTGCTCAGCCCTTCCCCGGGCTAATTCCCTTACTCTGGTGGAGGATGCAGGCACGAGCACAGACCCGCCAACAGTAACAACCACTAAAAAAAAAAAAAAAAAACGAGAGAGAGAAAGAACCATGGACCCCACACTGAAAAACCTGCTGGAGACTAGCATCCAGCAGCAAGCCGTTACACAGCAGCTCACCGAAAGCCTTCAGGTCGCAACCCAAACGCTGGTTGATCTGAGGACCGAGACCCCCGCTGCCGCCGTACCCCTCCCCGACCCGGGACGCGAGATCCGCCACCTGCTGCCCCCCCCTCCCCCGAGGAAGATCTCGAGGCGTACTTCGAGGCCTTTGAGGGTATCGCCCGCCGAGAGGGATGGGACCAGGACGACTGGCCTCGCGCCCTCGGCCGGCTGCTCACGGGAGAAGCACGCATGGCCTACTATGCCCTCGAGCTGAAGGAGGTGGTTAAATACAGGGCGATGAAGGAGGGAGTCCTGGCTTGGTGCGGGCGAACCCCCTACCAGGCAGTGAGTTCCATCGCTGGGCCTATCGGCCGGGGGCCCAACCACGCGGACAGCCGAACACCCTCGTCCGGATAACCAAAAGGTGGCTCCAGCTGGACCGGCATACCACTGCGGAGGTGGCGGAAAAAGTGGCCGTAGACCGTTTCCTGAGGGCGTTGCCCCGCAGAGAACGCCAGGCTGTAGGGGTGCAAGCACCAGCAACGCCCCAGGAGCTCCTAACTGTCCTCGAGCGAACCATGGCCACCCTGGAGCTCGGCCAAGGTGAACAGCGGCTCCCCGACACGCCCTTTGGTGCCCCTGGCCCCCGGCCCGACCGCCAACCCCTTCCCGGCACCTGGAGGGCCCGCCGGAGATCACCCGTCTGCGTAACCGCCGTGGACGAGCCCATGCCCACGGAGCCGGAGATGGAGCCTGCCAGGCTGCCCGGGGAGTGCCAGCAGCCGAGGTCCAGATCCGGGGTAAAACCGGCGTCTGGCCCCTCCAGGTGGGCCTGATCCCCGAGCTCCCGGTGCCCCTGCTCCTTGGAAGGAACTGGCCAGGATTCCCGATGGGCCCGGCGATCGAGTCCAGCAGGCCACGGCGACGCATGAAGAGGACCTGGGCCTGGCAGCCCTACCTGGCCCAGGACGACGGATATGCCGCCACGGAAGGTAAGGCCCCCCAACACACTAACCCTTTGTCTTCTGTCTTTTACCAGGTGAACCGGGAGGGGAAGTTTGGATGGGAGCAGAAGGAGGACGACTGCCTGAAGCACTGCTGGGCCCAGGTGCGAGTGATAGAGGGAGTCGACCAGAGCCCTGGTAGTACCTACTGGTAGTGCCCAAACCAAAGACTCAAACAGTAATGCATCTGGCTCATACCCATCCCCTCGGCGGCCACCTGGGGCCACGAAACACCCTGGAGAAGCTGAGGGATCGCTTTGTGTGGCCTGGGATGGACTTGGCGGTCCGGGCCTTCTGCCAGCAATGCCTGCAGTGCCAGGGCACTGCCCCACGGAGGCCCCCGCCGGCGCCCCTTATCCCTCTGCCCATTATCGGTGTCCCCTTCGAGCGAGTGAGCATGGACCTCGTGGGCCCCCTTCCCAAGTCTGCCCGGGGCCATGAGTACATCCTGGTCATTGTCAACTACGCCACCCGGTACCCCGAGGCGGTGCCGCTGCGCAAAGCCACCTCCCACAACATCGCCAGGGAGCTGGTACTCCTGTTCAGTCGGGTGGGGATTCCAAAGGACGTGCTGCCCGACCAAGGTACGCCTTTTGTGTCTAAACTAATGTCTGATCTGTGTCGACTGTTACAGGTGAAGCACCTTAAGACATCGGTCTACCACCCGCAAACCGACGGGCTGGTTGAGCGATTCAACCAGACGCTCAGACGGATGCTACGACGGGTGGTGGACGAGGAGGGGAGGAATTGGGACCTCCTCCTCCCCTACGTGCTTTTCGCCGTCCGAGAGTGCCCCCAGGCGTCCACGGGTTTCACCCCCTTTGAGCTCCTTTTTGGACGGCGACTGTGGGGACTGTTGGACATGGCCCACGAAGCCTGGGAGGAGCAACCATCCCCATTTCGCTCAGTTGTTGAATATGTGCAGGGATGCAAGCGAAGATCGATCGGGTAGCTCCAATAGTCTGGGAGCACATGCGCGCTGTGCAGGAGGAGCAACGAAGGGTATACAACTGCCCGGCGCAGCCCCGAGAATTCCAGCCGGGGATCGAGTCCTCCTCTTAGTACCCAGCAGCGCCTGTAAGTTCCTGGCCCGGTGGCAAGGCCCGTATACAGTCCTCGAGTGCCGGGGCCCCATCAACTACCGCCTGCAACAGCCCGGTAAGCGTGTGGAGGAGAAGCTCTACCACGTGAATCTTCTAAAGAAGTGGGTGGAACTGGCACCGGTAGTGTCGGCGTACGCGGCCAGGGACACAGACCATGGCAAGCGTACCTTGGTCGGGTTGGGGGAGGACCTTACCCCCGCCCAGAAACAGGAGCTCACCGAGTTGGTAGACCAATTCTCTGATGTGTTTTCGGCCTCCCCAGGGATGACACAGCTGGTCCACCACGAGATCAAAACTCCTCCCGGCGTAGTGGTAAGACAAAGGCCCTACCATGTTCCAGAGGCCCGGCGCAAAGCCATCGAGGAACAAATTGGCCGAATGCTGCGGGATCGCATCATAGAGGAGTCCAGCAGCCCCTGGTCCAGCCCCATCGTCATCGTGCCGAAGCTGGACGGGAGTATGCGGCTTTGCAGCGACTTCCGGAAGCTGAACCAGGTATCGGAGTTCTACAGCTATCCCCTCCCCCGAGTGGACGACCTCATGGAGCGACTGGGGAGGGCCCGGTTCATATCTACCCTGGACCTGACCAAAGGTTACTGGCAAGTTGTGCTAGCGCCGGACGCATGGCCCAAGATGGCCTTTAGCACGGCCACCGGCCACTGGCAGTACTGGGTTCTCCCCTTTGGACTACACGGGGCACCCGCAACATTCCAGAGGTTGATGGACATCCTCCTGCGGCCCCACCGCATGTTTGCAGCTGCCTACCTGGATGACGTAGTCATCCAATCCTCCACATGGGCAGACCACCTGTTTCATCTAGGGGAGGTCCTGAATGCGCTCCGGGAGGCCGGCCTGACAGCCAACCCCAAGAAATGCCACCTAGGGCTGACTGAGGCCCAGTGCCTGGGATACCGCATTGGCAAGGGGTTGCTGAAGCCACAAACAAAGAAAATCGAGGCCGTAAAGGACTACCCTCGACCCACGTCAAAGAAACAGGTACGTGCCTTCTTGGGGATGGCGGGGTACTACCGGAGGTTCGTGCCTAACTTCTCTGCTGTAGCTTCCCCCCGTTCAGACCTCGCAAAGAAGGGCCAGCCAGATCGGGTTATGTGGTCAGCCGACGCAGAGAGGGCCTTCCAAGCCCTGAAATGTGCCCTCACCAGCGCGCTGGTACTGTGCAACCTGGACTTTGCCCTCCCATTCACGGTGCACACCGATGCGTCCGAGACCAGGCTTGGCGCAGTTCTCTCGCAAACCTTCGACGGAGAAGAACACCCGGTCCTCTATATCAGCCAGAAGTTATCCCCCCGGATCGGAGCTGAGGGGGGGTGGGTACTGCTGCGACGGACCAGCAGCCGGCGCGCATAATAAGAAAGTTGCTCCTTCCCCGACTGCCGCGCAGGCACGAAGCGGACAGCCTCGTGCCAAACACACCATCAGCCGGAAGGAACGTCACGGTGGAGCGGGACCATCGATGCTACACCGGCCGGCGATTGGGGAGTCCGTCAGGAAAATTCCACCACTCATGCGACGGCGGAAGAGTATAAAAGGACACTCTTCCGCGCATGCGAGGAGGACGGCTAAGATACAGACTACGTACGCGTTCTTCAGCAACATAGTGGTATTCCGACCTTTAGCACGACGCCACCATTAGGCTAATCTCTCTCTCTCTCTCTCTCTCTCTCTCTCTCTCTCTCCTTCTCTCCCCGAAGGTTCGAGTGCAGACGACGCCACCGGATGGTGAGATCGCAGACGGCGGTGGATGACGGCACGGGAAAACCCCCCACACACCTCCTGGGAACCCCGACACGCCCTCGGGAGCGTCGCAATGCCAGCCACACCCCCACAAAACCCCCTCACACACACGCCTCCTCACTGCAGACAGCACCCACATAGAAAAATAAAACCCTAACCAATGGATCACTAAAACCTGCCTCTTGTGAGTCTGTGCTCAGCCCTTCCCCGGGCTAATTCCCTTACAATATGTTTCATGTGTAAAGTATCTGGAACACTTTAGTTTTACAGATAGCATTCACAGGTCACCATATTTGATCAAACAGGTCTAATTTTCATGTACAGGTTAAAAAGATTGTATCCTGATTTTATTATTTATTACAAAATTTGTTGTAAAATATGGTTTTGTTGTAAAATATTTTTATTAAAATATATGAATCAAAGATGAATAGACATCAAAGATATACACTTAATGAGCACTTTATTAGGAACACCTGAACAACTATTCATTCATGCAATTATCTAATCACCCAATCATGTGACAGCATGTTATAAGTTATTGTTATAACTGCTGATCTCCTTGGATTTTCAAACACAACAGTCTCTAGAGTTTACTAAGAATGGCGCAAAAAGAAAAAAACATCCAGTAGGCAGGAGTTCTGTGAGTGGAAAAACCTTGTTGATGAGACAGTTCAACAGAGAATGGGCAGGCTGGTTTGAGCTTACAGAAAGGCTGCAGTAACACGAATAACCACATTGTACAATTGTGGTGAGCAGAAAAGCATCTCAGAATTCACAATACGTCGAGCCTTGAGGCAGCTGGGCTACAACAGTAGAAGGCCATGTCGGGTTTTACTTCTGTCAGCCAAGAACAGAAAGCTGAGGCTGCAGTGGACAGTCTCACCAAATCTGGACAGTTGAAGACTGGAAAAATATAATCTGATCTGATGAATCTCATTTTCTGCATAAGTCAGACAGGTGGTAGGATCAGAATTTGGCACCAACAGCATGAATCCATGAACCCAACCTGCCTTGTGTCAACAGTCCATCTATGTGCATCCCTTCATGGCCACAATTGACCCATCTTCTAATGGCAACTTCCAAGATGATAATGCACCATGTCATAAATCAAAATTCTCAAACTGGATTCATGAACATGACAATGAGTTCAATGTTCTTCAGTCACCGAATCTTGTAGAAAGGGAGATTCGCAGCATGAAAGTGCAGCTGAAAAATTTACAGGTATTGTGTGATGCAATCATGTCAACATAGACCAGCATCTCAAAGGAATCTATGCCAGGATGAATTAAGGCTGTTTTGAGATCAAAGGAAGGCCCTACCCAGTATTAGTATAGTGTTCCTAATAAAGTGTTCGATGAGTGTATACCAGTATGGCTAAAGATAAATTAGCACCTTGTTGTTTCTAAGTTAAATTTCTAAACACATCTATTCAGTACTAATGTGTACAAAATACTATGAGATATTAGAACATGGACATAAATTGTATTTTGAATAACTGAAAGTAAGTGACAAATAGAAAGAGCGAACTTAATTTAGGAGTTTAGCACAAACTCAAACTGTAGTTTACGGCAGTAGGTGAAGGGCTCTTGGGAGAGGTGTTGGCCCTGGTGTGACCTGCAGGGTCCTTCACTTCCTCGTGTGTTGACAGCATTACTGAGCGTAAGGGTTACTAACAGAAGGGGTAGTTTCTGTTCCGAAGTTTGGTGACCTCTGTAAATTGTGCACTGGCTACCACTTAGCTTCTCCTGCTGAAATATCTCACCCATAATTAATCTCCAGGGTCTACAGGGTCCTGCAGCAAGTTCATTAGCTATATCTGGACTGGACACCAACAGTCAACTCAAGTCCCTGAGAGCAAATAATATGTATTTGAAACAACAGATGTACTAAAACCTGATTATATATTTCTTAAAGAGTCCCATATTTGGACATAACCTAAGGCTCAATAGAAGGCCACCCTAATATTCGTTGTTATTTATTTATTTAATTTTATTAGTTTTTTTACATGGCCCAATTATCTCTCAATCTAAAGACTAACCCCTTAATTGTTTTTTTTTTTAGAATAGCCTTTAGAATGTAACATATATGAATATAACAAATGTTTTGCTCTGCGTATAATAACTATGTAATTTAAGGGTATTGTTCACACACTGTACATTGGATGTCACAGTGTTCTGTAGTGTATGCATTTGTTTACATGAAATATGCTGATCTGATCAAAAACAAAGTTGTTCTCTCCATTGAGCTCTCTGTCTTTTGCCTAAATGGCAAGGCAAGTCATGAAAGTTAACCCAATATCTACCTGGGTTTATTTGGTGTTAAATATGGCTGACATAAGATTATACAAAAGGACTCAAGACTGAGATCTCAAATGTTGTATGATGAGGAAAAAGCAAGATTACAGTCTTTACAGGTATTTCATTTCTGTTCTATAAAGTGAATGTGATGATTCTATGATTGTTTATATGCTATAAGGTTTTGTGAGGGTTACATGTAGGCAATTTTCAAAAGATCTGTTTTGGATGCTAAAGTTATTCTTGCGCTTGTCCCTGTATGTAAACAGGCAAAATTATATGTAGAGTAAAATCAAAAGAGTACAAGATATGAATAAATGAAATTAAACTTACATAATATGTGCTTATAGCAGAGGCAGTGGAGGGTAAGGAGGGAGACCCTGTCAATGTTTTCATTTCAAGTGGTGCACCTTGCTTAATATAGAGATCTTAAACATACACTTCTTTAAGACTGTGGGGTCCCTGGCTTGTCCAATTTCCCTTCTCATGAGAACTAAGTAGGAACAGTTCAGTAAAACAATTTACCTGGATTACTGTATCTCACCAAAAAGATGCAGAAATATCAAAGATTAACAATATGTTCTAAATTGTCAAGGTCTCAAATGTGGATGAGAAGCAGGACTGCCTCTGCTGTGTTACCAACATCACGACCCTCAGAGCCAGAATGTGATGGGATTGATCTGTTCTTTGTATGAACTGGGCTGGTTTATAACACCAGAGCTGTTCTTTGCTGCTATTTCCACATCTACTGAAACATTCTTCATTGTTATAGGCCTCCTTATAGTGCAAATAGTTCAGCATTGTCTTAAAGACTATTTACACTATCGCATTAAGCTCAGTTAATGAAGCTAGTGTACAATTTTGACAGGGATATTTGATGTAATTTATATTTGTTTATTTATTTAAGATATTTCATGCATCAAATTCAGCTAAAAATAAAATGTAAACAGATAATAATAATATAAGTAAAATAGATTAAAATATGAAGAAAATGATAAGTAAAACATACACTTTCCTGATGAAGGCATGACACATAATCACCCTGTGTCTTGAGGATTTACACTAATTAGCCGAGACATACCATTAAAACCGCAGTGTTGAACTGATGTTGGCACACACATGCTGTAGTTAGGCCAGACTCTCAGACTCCAGGATGTCCAAGACCCCACCTTCTCATACAGGGCCTCTTGGCTGAGTATGCAGACTTTGCAAGAAGTTCAGTGGAGACTCATGGACTTTGGCGAAATCTTTGTTCCTGTACTACCTCTGTAGAGCAGCTAAGACACATTGTCTAAGTGCTGGCAACTCAGGCCAGAAGGTACACTGAGCACCTCTGTTAAAAAAAATTAAATCAAATCATTGGTTCTGTATTGGAATTTTTAAACCGTTTACGTGGCACTTTGGTGTCACTCATTTTCAATGACATTCAATTCTCAAAAACAATTTACCATTGATTTGATAAAATTCTTGTGACTGCTGTATCTTATACTACTGTGCCTATTTTCTTCTTTGCCTTTGATTAACACAGTGAACACAAAAGTGCAGTTGTGCAAGAAAAAAATTATATATATATATATATATATATATATATATATATATATATATATATATTAAAAAACAACATTACCACCAACACCACCAAAACAGTACATGACATATAGCAAAATATGCAGAAATAAAATTTGATATAAAAAGGAAAAACAACAACCAAAAAGTATTAAAGAGTTTATGTGTGCTTTAAAAAGATCCAGATAATTACTGTTCAAAAGAACCTATTATTATGTTATAATCCTATTAATTGTGACTGACTGGAAAAAGTGGGGCGTGGTGCTGTATGACAGTTAGAAATACTGAGTTGTGTGGGAAAGCCTGAAGGATGAAGGCCTGCAAGGCATTCCATCTACCTGAGATTTACAGCCAAGTGTGATGACCTGCTACAAACAGTCCTCTCAAGTCTCTTTTACTTGCACTTATACACTCTTACTCTTACATAACCAGTAACCACAAATAAGTAAACAAAGCTCAGTTTTACTAATGGAAAGGTCTAGGAGAAAGAACCAAAATATTTCCCGTTGTGGAAGATCTAACCCAGTCTTTTGGTGGCCCAGAATTTCAATTTTGCCAACTTAAAATATGTGGACATTTTATAATTCCTTTACAATTGACAGCACATATATTCATTACATGAGAAGCCAGGCGTACCAAAAATTACAGCCAGTTTGACAACTGTCTGATCTCAGCTGACCATCCAGACAGCATGTAACACAAGCCACAACTCACATTACTTGAATAAGATTACTTAAGATTATTAAGAAACTATGGCAGTCATTTTCAAATAGATGTTTTCATAAAATCTGTAGCACAATTCAATTTAAGAAGAATAAGTTCAATTTAAGAGGATGCACATGATTTGCTTTCTTGGAGAGCCATGACAAATTTTAAGATTTCGTCAATTCAAAATAAACTCCCTTGTAATGTATTCATGTCACTAACAAGCCAT
The DNA here is from genome assembly GCF_001660625.3 of Ictalurus punctatus. NCBI lineage: Eukaryota > Metazoa > Chordata > Actinopteri > Siluriformes > Ictaluridae > Ictalurus > Ictalurus punctatus. Next base: position 22,859,282 of record NC_030417.2, on the reverse strand, counting down.
GAAAAAATGGAAATGATAGAACTGGGGCATTAAAGCAAACACAGAGAGGCTAATACGTTTTTTTTTATCTGTCATTGGATTTTTGTTTCTTTGTTTTCATTCACTTGCATACTGCTACTAATGGCATTTGATTTAAATATGTCCTGCCTACCTACATTCATGGGGCACATCAAATGATCATTGTTACACATCAACTTTATGAAGTACTAATTATTATGAGATAAACAACTGTCTTGACACTGAATCGTTCATCACTCATTTCCTGCTGTACTGTCAAAGAACTGTATAAGGTTGAATGATCTACTTTGTAGAGAAGACCACCTATATAAAGACATATACAGCAAATATATAAATTCCCACATGATTATGGCCAACTGGTGATGTTAGGTATTCTATAATGCAATTGGATGTCTTGTGCTTGCATGATTGTCAATGGAAAGAATGGAAAGAAACATTTTTATGTTTATGTTTATGTTTTTTTTTTTTGGTTGAAAGAGACTGAAGAATCTTGAACGTGAGACGGACATGGGGAGAACTCCACACGGACAGTAAACCTAGCCCAGGGTCGACCTGAGGGCCCTGGAGCTGGGGCAACACTACATCCTGCGCCATCATCCCACTATGAGACCAATTTATTTTATTAATTTATACATTGCTAAAATGGAAGGAAATTAAGGCAAGGAATTAGTCACATAGAACATAGAAATATATATATATATATATATATATATATATATATATATATATATATATATATATATATATTTAAATCCCTCTTTCTTGGAATTTTGAGTTATGAGGTAGAAAAAAAAGAAAATGTAAAACCTTTTATAAAATAAACAGACAGAAGATAGTACTGCTGAGCTAAAACTGACTTGAATCACTCATCAGCTATTTCATGCTATGCACTTAAGTGTCTAACTAAGATTGTATGTGTACTCCTCATAATTCAAATAGAGCTAATCTCATAAAAATTGGTAGAAAACCTAAAACACAGCAGTTCAAATATAGTTTACAAATATAGTTGCAGAACTAATACAGAGCAGACACAAAAACTATATTAGTTCCCCACCAAACTTCAGACAACTGTCAATGAACCTATTTTTATACTTTAACTCCCATAACACTGGGCTTTTCACCTACCAGTCTGCCTGTAGTCAACTATACAGAACATTCAATCTACAATTGAAAATATTACCCTGCACAATTTCATTCTGAAATAATGCAATTAAAACCACAAACACTCTGTACAATATATTAAGCAAATCTCAATAATGCATGTCATAGCACAGAACAATCCTACTAGTCTGTAGGTCCACCCAATGATGCCAGTTTCCATGTTGCACCTACATTAGATATATAGACATTTCTATATAGCTGCATAAATATGAACCTCACATCATCAGTTTTTTGCACAAATCCTAAAATATGATAAAGAGAACCCAATTAAACAAATGAGACAAAAATGTTATACTTGGTCATTTGTTTATTGAGGAAAATGATCCAGTATTACATGTCTTTGAGTGACAAAAGTATGTGAACCTATAGGATTAGCAGTTAATTTGAAGGTGAAATTAGAGTTGGGTGTTTTCAATCAATGGGATGAAAATCAGGTGTGAGTGAGCACTCTGTTTTATATAAAGAACCAGGCTCTATCAGAGTCTGATCTTCACAACACAAGTGTATCCTGACAAGGAACAAAGAGATTTCAGAGGACCTCAGAAAAAGAGTTGTTGATGCTCATCAGGCTGGAAAAGCTTACAAAACTGTCTCTATAGTGTTTGGACACCACCAATCCACAGTCAGACAGACTGTGTACAAATGGAGGAAATTCAAGACCATTGTTACCCTCCCCAGGAGTGGTTGCCCAACAAAGATCACTCCAAGGGCAAGATGTGTCATAGTCTATGAGGTCACAAAGGAACCCAGGGTAACTTCTAAGCAACTAAAGGCCTCTCTCACATTGGCTAATGTTCATGAGTCTATAATCAGGAGAACACTAAACAACAATGGTGTGCATGGCAGGGTTGCAAGGAGAAAATAACTGCTCTCCAAAAAGAACATGCTTTAGTTTGCTAAAGATCATGTGGACCAGCCAAAAGGCTATTGGAAAAATGTTTTGTTTACAAATGGGACCAAAAGAGACCTTTTTTTTCCCCTTTTTTTTCCTTTTTCTTTTCTTTTTTTTTTCTTTTTTTTTTTTTTTTTTTTTTTTTTTTTTTTTTTTTTTTTTTTTACCAAAGAATGGTTAAAGAAGAATAAAGTTAATGTTTTGGAATGGCCAAGCCAATGTCCTGAATTCAATAGAAATGTTGTGGAAGGACCTGAAGCAAGTAGCTCATGTGTGGAAACTCACCAACATCCCAGAATTGAAGCTGTTCTGTACTGAAGAATGGGCTCAAATTCCTCCAAGCCGATGTGCAGGACTGATCAAGTTACCGGAAACTCATTAGTTGCAGTTATTGCTGCACAATGGGGTCACACCAGATACTGAAAGCAAAGGTTCACATAATTTTGCCACTTACAGATATGTAATATTGGATAATTTTCCTCAATAAGTAAATGACAAATTATAATATTTTTGTCTCATTTGTTTAATTGCGTTCTTATTTTATCTACTTTGAGGACTTGTTTGAAAAGCTGATGATGTTTTAGGTCATATTCAGGCAGAAATATAGAAAATTCAAAAAGGTTCAAAAACTTTAAAGAGGTCCAGCAGCTGACAGATTAGAATATTCCTCTATATTTTCTGAACTTATAGCAACCATTTTGTGCAGCTCACTATGCTTACATAAAACTCACTATAGTTTTACATTTTCCCATGAGCACACATACCCTTTACTGATATTCAGTGATGTTATAGCTCTCTTTAAAGAGCCAAAATCCATGCAGTGCAAAGAGTTTAAAAAAAAGTGTAAATAGATGTAATACTGTTTTATAGCAGTTTACTGTAAGTACCACCTGGTTACATTCTCCCTGCTTAGGCAGCAATATCATTGATGATGGCTTGGGAATGCTTGACCTCCTTAACAGCTTCCCTAAAAAAATGGTGCCCACACTGGCTATGTGTGAATCCACAGAAGGACTCAATGGCTCTAGGATGGATCTGGGCTCACAATGCAAGTTTGAGTGCTGCCCTGCATGTCTCCTGCTTTGCCAGGGAGCAGATGTAGGCATTGCCTCTCAGACATGCTCAAACTCAGTTTCTGTAGTTTCTGATTCAGGCTGGTTGTATGGCCTAGGTGACAGGGATTTAGCTGTGTCAGGAGTGGACAATGGTTGTATAGGTGCTCCAGTTTCTTGCTAGCACCTTCACCTCAGACACCAGTGTCTGACCCACATGATAGCAGGACATTAAACTGTGTCATGGTGCAAGGTCAAGCATTTAGCTGCTTTCTGCTCAGCATATTCTTTGGTTTGTATGGCTTGTATCTTTGGCACAGCACCTCCTTCAGTCATCTCTAATGTAAAGCTAACTAGTCCTGTTTTTTTGCTGGACTGGTTAGCTTTTTGTCACTTTTTGCTGGAGAAGGCCTGTCTCATGGAACCATTTTAGTAGTGTCTAATCTCTCCATGAAAGTCTTGGAGTATACTACAATATCATTCAAGTATTTGAAGTCCATTCCACAATCCATTATTTGAAAGAATAATTTCATGAAAAGATTAACCATTCATGGTTGCCTGTATCAACCTTTGGAAGGTTGCTGGGCAATTATATACACCCAAATGCACTCATAGATGTTCATTGAGTCCAAAATGGGTTATAAAGGATGTCTTGTACCTATCTCTTTCATCTACTGCACTTGATTGTACCCACTAGCCAGTAGCATCAAAACTCTCATTAATGCTCTTCTTTAAATTCGGTGATATCATAATTCTTTTTAAAATAAGGGTCCCCAGTGCCAAAAGTCATGCAGTGCAAAGGGTTACAAAAGAAAATGGATATAATTATGAACCAAGAAAATGGTTATAATAATTAACCATTCAGAAAAGTATTCATCTATGTACAAATTGTTGTATTCATTTTTTGAAAGTCAGAGATATTGTATATAGCATATATACTGTATACACATTAATTTTTAGCAACTGCCAAATTTCATTCATTCATTCATCTTCAGTAACCACTTTATTCCGGTGAAGGTTGTGGTGGACCTGGAGCCTACCCCAGCAACAGTAGGTCATATATGCACAAACTCACACACTCATTCAAAATTTAGACTAGCCAATCCACCTACAGGTATGTTTTTGGGAGGTGAGAAGAACCTGGAGACCCCCAGGAAAACCCACACAGACATGGGGAGAATATGCATAACTGCATAGAAACAGTAGCCTGAGCTCAGGATCGAGCCGAGAACCCTGACACTGTGAGGCAGCAACACTACCCACTATACCACCATGCTGCCAACTGCTACATTTTGATACAAAAATTTATGTAGAGAGAATGTCACTGGTAGGTAGGCAGAGATAAGGATATGTGTCCTGGCATCTAAGAAAAATAAGCGGGCTGCTGGCATAGTTTATTTTGAAATGTCCCAAGCTTTCCTTCATCCTGAAAGAAAAAAACATAATGGGTAACATCTAGATGTTCCATATACTTTCCTTTTCCTCCTTCAGGGTCTTGGCAATCCAAGTTTACCTTTCGTTATGTTTGGACAGGATTGTGTTACTGGTGCAATAAAACACCTTTTGACCCGGTGCAATAAAATATGAAATTCTTGACTGTCTGCTGGCTACATGGTGGCTCTGTCTGAAAGGCAAACTGTATGCTCGACCTGCCATGATATGGAACTTTCTGGAATCCTGTGGAATCTGTGGCTCAGCAAACCATGGGCTAAAATGTCCTGTTATGCTTAAGGGCAGTGCAATAAGCTTTATTCATTTATTTTTTAAATTTAATTATTTTTTATAAGAATTAAATTTCAAAATGTAATTTTATTTGTCATTTGTCACCACTTTTGCTTGGAAATGGCACACACTACAAACGTCGACATCACAGTGTCACTATGTAACCTACTTGAGCTGTTTACACATGTAATGTACACTGGAGACTGCTGTGTGTAGATAGTGTGTATTGAAGATGTATTACATTTGCGCTGTGTACACATAGCCCATTTTATTCAGACAAAATTGCATTGAAGGCATTCTTTAATTATCTGTTTCACCAAGTATAAAATATCTGGTTGACTTTGGCTGCTGCTTTAAAAAGAATGGCAATTGAATGCCAAGAAAATGCCAAGAATGGTAAGAAAGGCAACTGTACAATAACAATGCTTAGTAGTGCTTAGTCACATAGCAGTTTGTTTAGTCATATAGATTTAAGAACATCAGTTTGTGCAGCACTGTAATAATTATCCAAGCTAGTAACTCAGACATCAGCACAAGCTTTTGGTGCAAATCAGTCAGTCAGTAAGGCTTGTTAAAAGCAGACCTGCATGACTTACATGAGCTATAAAGTGTGGTCTTATGTCAGAGGTTGTTCACGAACGCTTGTCTTCTATCACACCCTTAAATAAATACCAAATCTTCAGTGGGCAGTGGATCTGTGATTATTTGGCAGCCCTGGAGCTAACAGAAGCAGGGTCCCCAAATAAAGAGTTTCTTTCTATGGGCAAAGTGAAGTGCTGAAAAGCTGACCTCCGGTAGCACTGGAGTGTGTGGTGCCACTCTCATACGTGAGTAAACAAAGGTGAGGCCTATTATGCCACCCTCAAGGGAGAGGGGTGCCCCAAAGCATATCTCAAACAGATCAGAGCTCAGTTTCTTAATAAAAACAGCACACAGCTCATAGTAACATTGAATAGAGAGCTACTGTTGCTGACACAATTATCATGTAAGGATTTTGTTAAACTTTTGGGAAAGGTCTAGACCAGGCTGTTTGCAAAATGTTGGCAGTAAATAGGGATCTGTAAATTTCTGTTTGTTAGAGATCGTACTGATGATAAATGTATCAGATAATTGTGTCTGGCATTTGAGTGGAATTTACTTTGTTTAAATTGTCCTGTTTAACTTATATTATCCAGTTGGATATTCTATAAGAAACAATATCTAAACAAACATAAACATCTAGTAAAAAATTTTCAGCAATATGAAGTAATATTCAATGTAAGAAAAATGATTAAGACTAACTATTCAATTGCTACATGTAACAGTATCAACACACTATTATCAGTACAGTATCCAAAGAAAATAACAGATTTCTTATTTTCATTGCTATTTTAACACAAGTATTTTAAGTATTCCACAACAAGACAAATTTCACCATAGAACAAAAGAACATCATGTCCGCAAAATTCAATGCAAAGTAAAAGATAGAAATATAGTGCCCTTTACTTATATTGGCACCCTTGGTAAATATGAGCAAAGAAGGCTGTGAAAAATTGTCTTTATTATACTGTTTGATCTTTTTTAAAACAATTCACAAAAATACTCTGCTCTCAATATAGGTGTGTAACAATTATTGGCACCCCTATGAATTCTTATGAGAAAAATATATTTTAAGTATTTTCCCATTGATATTTTACTTTTTTTTTTTTTTTTTAGTACACCTGGGTGACTAAGAACACGAAATTGTTCAACCATGACTTCCTGTTTCACAGGGGTATAAATATGAGGTAACACAAAGGCCAAATTCCCTTAGTCATTCATAACAATGGGTTATACCATTGCATCTTCAGTTTACCAGACACTACTGGAACTTCAAATGGGATTGGGTTCTGTGGTCAGATGAAACGAAAATAGAGTTTTTTGGCAATAAACACCAGAGATGCTTTTGGTGCACACAGAGAGGTAGCCATATGGAAAAGTACCTCATGCCAATGGTTAAATATGGTGGTGGCTTTTTAATGTTTTGGGGCTGTTTTTCTGCCAGAGGACCTGGATCATGGACTCTATCAAATATCAAAAGATATTAAATAAAAACCTGACTGCTTCTGCCAGAAAGCTTAAAATGGGCCGTGGTTGGATCTTCCAGCAGGACAATGATCCAAAACATACATCAAAATCAACACAAAAATGGTTTACTGACCACAAAATCGAGGTCCTGACATGGCCACCCCAGTCTCCTGACTTGAAACCCATAGAAAACCTGTGGGGTGAACTGAAGAGGAGAGTCCACCAACATGGACCTTGAAAGTTGAAGGATCTGGAGAGATTCTGTACGGAGGAATGGTCTCAGCTCCTCCAGGGGAAGTGGTGGTTTGACAGTTAAGGCTCTGGGTTACTGATTGGAAGATTGGGGGTTCAAGCCCCAGCACTGCCAAGCTGCCACTGTTGGGCCCTTGAGCAAGGGCCTAAACCCTGTCTGCTCCAGGGGCTCTGCATCATGGTTGACCCTGTGCTCTGACCACAACTTCCTGACATACTGGGGTATGTGAAGAAAAAAGAATTTCACAGTGCTGTAATGTATATGTGATCAATAAAGACTCATTATCATTATCCCTTGCCATGTATTCTCCAACCTCATCAGGCATTATAGGAGAAGACCCAGAGCTGTTATCTTGGCAAAGGGAGATAGCACAAAGTATTGACTAAAATGGCACACCAATATTTAACAAAGATATTGTTTAGATAAACCTGTGTTTTGTTTGCAATTCTTCAATATCCATGAGAGAATAGTATTTAAACAATAAACCTTCTTTGCTCATATTTACCAAGGGTGCCAATATTAGTGGAGGGCACTGTATATTAATGATGCACTGCCATGTCAAAACATTATTATATGTGTGTTACAGATTCAGCCAGCATACCATCAACACCAGGTCCTTCAGCTCTATCTACCTGTTCACAATTACATGAATATTACATTTACAGTTGCATTTATTCATTTAGCAGACTCTTTTCTCCAAAGCGACTTACAAATGAGGAAATACAAGCAAACCAATATTTCAAGCAGAGAACAATACAAGTAGTGCTACAATACAAGATTTTTTTATTAAGTTATTAAGTAAAAGCAAAGTGTGCAGAGTAGAGGTGTGAGAACCATTGTATTTTTTTTTTTTATTTAATTTTTGTTAATAATCTGGGGGTTGGCAGGTTAGGGGTTAGTTAAGTGCTCACAGAAGAGGTAGGTCTTTAGTTGTTTTTTGAAAATAGTGACAGATTCTGCTGTCCGGATTAAAGTTGGAAGTTCACACCACCACTGAGGGACGGTTAGTTTGAAGGTTCTGGAAAGGGACCTTGAGCCATGCTGAGAAGGTACTACTAAGCGTCGGTCGCTAAACGATCGCAGATTGTGTGAGGGAATGTAAACCTCAAGGAGAGTGTTGGGGGGTGCTGTTCCAGACAAGGTTTTGTACATGAGCATCAAGGCCTTGAATTTGATGTGGCGGCTACAGGAAGCCAGTGGAGGGAGATGAAGAGGGGTGTGACAGGGGTCCTTCTGGGCTGGTTGAAACAAGGCGTGCTGCTGCATTCTGAATCATTTGAAGGGGTTTGATGGAGCTGGCTTGGAGTCCCAGGAGGAGTTCGTTGCAGTAGTCCAGTTTTGAGATAACAAGAGCCTGGACTATAGCTGTGTAACTTGTTCAGTGAGATAGGGTCTGATTTTCTTGATGTTGTACAGAATGAATCTACAGAATCATGCAGTTGTTGAAATGTGGTCTGTGAATGTCAAGCTGTCATCAAAAGTCACTCCAAGGTTCCTGTCTGTCCTGGTTGGCTTGAGTTTGTTTGAGCCGAGCTGTACAGTGAAACTGTGGTTTATTGAGGGGCAAGCATGGATGACAAGATGCTCAGTTTATTCTGCTGTCCAGATTGAGGTTGGAAGTTCATTCCACCATTGAGGGACAGTCAGTTTGAAGGTTCTACCAGGTGCCGGCCGTTAACTGACTGCAGGTTGCGGGAGGGAACATAAACCTCAAGGAGAGTGTTGAGGTATGGGGTACTGTTCCATACAAGGTCTTGTACGTGAGTATCAAGGTCCTGAATTTGATGCGGGCGGCTACAAGAGGCCAGTGTAGGGAGACAAAGAAGGGCGTGACATGGGTCCTTTTGTGCTGGTTGAAAACAAGGAATGCTATATCATCTGAAGGGGTTTGATGGAGCTGGCTTGGGAGACCCGGGAGTAGTTTGTTGCAGTGGTCCAGTTTTGAGATAACAAGAGCCTGGACTATAGCTGTGTAGCTTGTTCAGTGAGTTAGGGCCTGTTTTCTTTATGTTGTACAGAATGAATCTACAGAATCATGCAGTTGTTGAAATGTGGTCTGTGAAGGTCAAGCTGTCATCAAAAGTCACTCCAAGGTTCCTGTCTCTCCTGGTTGGCTTGAGTGTGATTACGCCGAGCTGTACAGTGAAGCTGTGGTTTATTGAGAGGCAAACAGGGATGACAAGAAGCTCAGTTTTTGCCAAGTTGAGCTTAAGGTGATGTTCCTTCATGATGTCAGATGTCAGTTTGAGATGTCAGACAGGAAAGCAGAGATTCATGCAGAGACAGATGGATCATCAGGCTGGAAGGACAAATAGAGCTGGGTGTCATCAGCATAGCAATGATACGAGAAGCCATGAGACTCAATCACAGGCCCCAGAGATGTAGTATGAATAGAAAAGAGCAGTGGACCCAGAACTGACCCCTGGGGATCCCCAGTTGTTGCTGAGTTTCAGAAGCTCCTCCCCTCCACACTACCTTGAAGGATCTGCCTTTGAGATATGATTCCACCCAGCACAGAGCCGTTCCTGTGATACTGGAGAGAATTGACATCTGATGATTCACACTGTCAAAAGCAGCAGAGAGTTTGAGTAAGATGAGGACGGATGATCTTGAGGTTGATCTTGCTAATCGTAAGGCTTCAGTGACGGAAAGCAGAGCAGTGTCTGTGGAGTGACTGCTTTTTTCACGCCAGACTGCTTGGTGTCCAGGAGGTTGGTCTGTGGGAGAAATATGGGGAGTTGATTAAAAACAGCTCTTTCAAGGATTTTGGAAAGAAAAGGGAGGAGGGAAACAGGTCTGTAGTTATCAACTTCAGCAGTGTTAAGTGTCATTTCTTTAAGCAGAGGGGTAAACCGGGCCTGCTAAAATGATGTAGGGAAGGTGCCAGTATAGAGGGATGTGTTAAAGATGTGTGTGAGTACAGGTTGTATTGTGGGAGAGATGGACTGAAGAAGGTGAGAAGGGATAGTGTCAAGAGGACAGGTTGTAGGATGGCTAGAGATGAGGAGTTTTGAATCATCAGTCTCTGAGAGAGGAGAGAAGGAGTACAGTTGAGAATTATGTGGTGGAGGAGCCGGTCTATGAGTGTCTGGGGTTGAGAACTGGTTCCTGATTGATGTAACCTTCCTGGAAAAGAAAGTGGCAAAGTCATTTGCAGTGAGAGAGGTAGGGGAAGGTAGAGGAGGGGGACAGAGAAGAGAAGAAAAGGTTTTGAAGAGAGTACGGGTGTTGGGAGAGCTGCTTATCTTCTCCTGGTAGTATATGGCTTTAGCAGTGGAGATGGGAAAACACCTGTCAAAGCACCTTCATAAGCACACCGTTTTCACTTACCTGTTGTCCGGTCTTCTACGTCTCAGCATGCGAGTTTACTTACCTGTCTTCCTTCTTGGTTACTCCTCAATTTCAGTGTCTTCTGAATCATTTGTTCCATCCGTCCAGGATTCTCTTGTGCTCTCCATGCTTCGTCCCACAGAAAGGGGAAAGACTCTTCAGTTAAGTGCGATTATCCTTATTGAACTGTGTGTGCCATTCACTCACCGACTGATGGCTATATAAAGGACTGCTTTTGCCATTTATGACCTGCTTACTACTTACACGATAATGCAAATATCTCTTTCATTCTATGAAATAAATTCCTGTTCAGTTGATCTGCATGTCTCCTCACCTGTTTGTGACAATGTGTGATTAGGACTATCCGATATGTGTTCTCACTAGTATTCCCTTCTCCTTTAATCTACCTTAATGCATTTGTGTTAAGTCAATGTATTGCCATTCAATCCATATACATATGGGTATTAACGGGGGTATGGAATATCATGCCTCTAGGACCATGATGCAACATGGGTTGTATATACAGTGTGCTGAGTATCAGAGTGCTGTTTATCAAGCCAGGCCTGCATGATTGGCTGATCCCATGGCCACCACACACAGTCCACTTTTCATCTTCCTCTATGTGCACAAAGCATAAGTTACCTAGAGCCTGCACCCCATCACAGTAACCTCCATAACCAACAGGAGCCAGGTTCCACCACAACATGATAAAAACCTGCTTCCCTAAACACCCATGCTAAAGCCCCTGTGAGTAAGACTACATTTCTCTCCCATACATTTACAGAAGCGCAGAGGAGACGAGGTCTGGTAGATGGGCAGTGACACTCTTAAAAGGCACTGATGGCTTCAGCAATCGTTTCATATTTCAGGTGCTTACAGACTAGCACTAGTGAGTATTCAAATTATTTGTAAAAGCAGACAAGAAGTTGTAGAAATTGGTGGAGTGGACATGATATAAGTCATTCAGCATAGCAAGAAAGTATTTTCTATTTATTTATGGCTTTTTCATTATTTATTCTATATTTTTGCCAAAGTTCATTTACATTTACATTTAATTGGAAAATCACAGCAAGGGCATAGGAAGAATACCCCCTCCTTGTTATAATTATACAGATAATAGCTGTAAACACTCAATAGAGGGGAAATGAGCATGAAACGTGGAAAATAAAAGTTATGCAAATAAATCAGCTGCACATGAAACTTCTCCCCTGAATTGCTTTTGGCTGCCAAAACACTACCCAGTCTCTAAAGGATATTAAAATACACAGTGAAAAATAGAATGTTAAAATAAATAAAATACTATGGTCAGAAAAGAAAACAAAAACCCACTGTAAGCTGCAAGAAACCAATGGAAAAGTGAGAATGCAGGTTATAAAATAAAGTGGACATGACGTTTTCAGTGATGGGAAAATACACTCAGTGCAAAATCATAGATTTAAAGGCACATAACCTGGGAAAAAATATTTCAAGGCCTTTAGATTTATGTCACATTCATTTATTTGGTATTATCGTTTTATGATTTCATTGATTTCCTAAAACAAATCAGTCATTTTAAAGTTATAATAGGATTGATTACTTACAGTGGGGGAAATAAGAATTGGAATTGTCAACATTTTTTTCATTAAATATATTTCCAATGAGGCTATTCACATGAAATTTTCACCAGACATCAGTATTAACTCAAGAAATCCAGAAATATAAAGAATTCACAACATTAAAGTCCATAAATAAAATTGTGTAATAAAGCGGAATGACACAGGAAAAAAGTATTGAAGATGCTAACTTTGTTATTTAATACTTACTGGAGAAGACTTTGTTTGTAATGACAGCTTCAAGACACCTTCTGTATGAAGAAATTAATTGGCCGCAGTCTTCAGGTGTGATTTTGGCCCATTCTTCTAAACATATTGCCTTTAAATGTTGTTCAATTGGATTCAATCAGGTGATTGATTGGGCCATTCTAAGGCCTTGATTTTTCCCCCTGAAACCAATTGAGAGTTTCCTTTGCTGTATGCTTTGGATCGTTGTCCTGCTGGAAGGTCCACCCAAATCTCATCTTTATCATTCTGGTGGATGGCAGCAGAATCTTCTCAAGAATTTCCTGGTAAAAGGCTCCATTCATCATTCCTTCAATTATATGAAGTCTGCCAGTACCATGAGATGAAAAACAGCCCCACACCATGATGCTTCCACCTCCAAACTTCACTGTTATAGTGTTTTAAGGGTGATGTGCAGTGCCATTTCTTCTCCAAACATGGTGTGTAGTATGACAGCCAAAAAATTAAATATTGTTCTCGTCTGACCAGACTACACTCTCACAGTATTTCATAGGCTCCTCCAAATGAGCAAACTTTAAACAAGCTTCGACATGCCTTTTCTGTATGGACTAATGGAGTCTTGTGGGGTGAGCATGTGCAATGGAGTGCATTGCCTATTGTTTTCTCTGTGATGATGGCACCTGCTGCCTCCATGTGTTTCTGGAGCTCTTTCCGAGTGGACCTTGGCTCTTGGGCTACACTTCTGACTATTCTTCTGACTCACTGGTCAGAAATCTTGCAAGGAGCTCCTGTGCATGGCCGGTTGATGATGGAGTGATGTTGCTTCCACTTGCAGATAATGGCCCCAATGGTGCTTACTGGAGGATTCAAAAGTTTTGAAATACGTCTGTATCCCGATTCCATCAATATGTTTTGTAACAATAAGGTTGCGTAGGTCTTGGGAGAGCTCTTTGTTTTACCCATTATGAGATGTTTCTTGTGTGATACCTTGGTAATGAAAATCCTTTTCATAGACTATCAATTTATTAACCCAGCTGATATTAATTTGCACAGATAGGAGGTATAATTACTTACGGATTAGAGAACTGCTTTTAGCATGTTCAATACTTTTTTCCTGTGTCATTCCACTTTATTACAAATAACTTTATTTGTGGACTTTAATGATGTGAATTCTTTATATTTCTGGATTTCTTGAGTTAAAACTGATGTCTGGTGAAAATTTCATGTGAATAGCCTCATTGTAAATATATTTACTGGAATAAATGTTTATTGACGTGTCCAATACTTATTTCCCCCACTGTATATTCTGGAAAAAATAGAGAGGAAGTGAAGAGGTTTTAGGAATGTTAGGCATGATTTTATACAGACTCCAGACATCGCACATGAGGGTGCTACCCACAGGGTGAAGCTCAAGCAGCATTGAGTTCCCTTTGAAAAGGAACATCACTACCATTGCCAAAGGTTATAAACACATGCACAAACCTGAAGTGTCCTTGGGCAGGACACTGAACCTCAACTTGCTCCCGATGGCAAGCTAGCACCTTGCATAGCATGTAAAGTGCTTGAAAAGCTACCGATAAAAAAGCTATATATTTAAAACTATATTTAAAAAAATGCACTTTCCAACAAAATGTAAACATTTAGTTTTTAGTAAATGAAAACATTCAAACATAGATTTTGTATTAAAAAAAGTGCAAAAAGTACTCTGCTAATGTTTTCAGTATTTCAAAGGGCAATAAATGGAAAGGTGATTGAAAGGTGAGTGAATATTTAAATATGTTTAAATACTGAATACATTAGCTGAGTTGGTTTTACATGTTTATTGATCATTTTAAATAAGTAATTCACGTTTCATTGTTTTGGTTTTTACTGCATTTCTCTCTGCATTGTTAGTACAGATGAGGAATGTTGGTGGTTGTATTTGTGGCTTGGTAAATCAAAACGAAGATTCGACCCCTTTGATGGGTGTTATATCATTGGCTCTCGTATAATGGAAGCAAGACAGATGCAAATGAAACATCTTTAATTAAACACAGAGAAACAAGTCCATAATGTTAGGCAGGATCAAGGTAAGAAACAAGCATATACATTTACCATATTTATCAGATGCCCTATCCAGAGCAATTTACATTTACCTCTTTTATACAACTGAGCAATTGAGGGTTAAGAGCCTTGCTGAAGGACACAGCGGTGGCATCTTGGCAATGCTGAGATCTGAACTCACAACCTTCCAAGCAGTAGTCTAACATCTTAACCACTGAGCTACCACTGCCCCTGCAAGTATAGTACAGGTCAGATGATAAGCAAACAGACTTAAATAGGCCTGACATTGGCCAGGTAAAATGTCATGGCATCAATGATGTCTTACCAGTGCTTACATGTTTTCTCATAAGGAATGTGTTTTCAAATGCATTTGTTAACTTCAGCACTGTTTCTGGCTGTGGTGCTGTTCATGTGAGCTCCCTGCATTATCTGCATTTTGGCATGCTCTTTGGGGTGCTTTATTGATGGTTAAACAAATTCATTGTGTTTACTAGATCTGCCAATCATGCATTTGCTTGTTTTGTAAACAACTGCTGGTTGCAGTATGTCCATTTGTAAAATCCAGCAGTTGCATATAATTGTTGTTAGCCCATGCTGCTCTGTTGCTAAACAAACTGAGGAGGAAACATATTCTGAGGTACTGCCTACTCTTGGTAATTATTTGTTTGTTCATTTGTCTGTCAGAGAGACAGCAAGAGGAATAGTGAATAGATTAAAGTCTAGTTCTTATAACAATGTGGAATGCCATGTTTGATCACTGGTAAAATGTGTTTAATATCACAATACACACATGCCTCTGTAAAAACAGATTGTGAAGACATTTTATTTTTCACAACCTACAATCATTTTATAGCCCACCAATATTTAAAATTCTTTAGTTTTCACATGTGCACATGTTTAATGTAGTACACACTGTTTCCAGAGAATCAGGAAGTGCTTTCAAAAGAAGGTGAAATCAGTTGATATTCCGCTTTTTCTGAATGTTTGGTTTGAAATTTTGCCAAAACAGGCAGAATGAGTATATAAATATATACATGGCCACGCCAGATCACACAGCCATATTATGTACCGTTTTTGACAGAAGTCTGGCAACACATTTAAGTTGTAATTGACATAAACCTAAATGTTCTCATTCTTTAGCATGATCTATGTAATATTTATTTCATAGTGGGGAAAAAAGAATGCAATATATGTTTCCTGTTGGATACGGTTTCTGTGGTCATGCCTGTCATGGTGAAATGGAGTTGATCATGACTGAGAAAAACCAAGCTCAAGCATCCCAGATAAACAACACAATTAGGTATGCCTTTTAAGCATGCATGCAAGAATACATGGGCTACGTCCGAAATCACGTACTACCCTACTACACAGTAGGCAAAAAGCAGTACACCAGGTGGGTAGTATGTCCAAATTCTCAGTAGATGAGAAATACCCAGATGGCATACTGCTTCCATTGAGATTTTGCAGTATGTAACTGATGGGTACTATGTGAGTCAAAAATCCCATAATGCAATGGGACTGGTGCAGACAAGCTCAGAAAATAAATCATGGAAGACAGCACGTCGACTCTTTTTAAGTATTAAACCTTGGTTAAACAGGACAAGCTAATGGCAACAAATTTACCTCATCCTGTTAACACTGCCTACATTCAATTGTGAAATCAGTTACCTTTCCTGATGTGCATTTTGTTGTTAGTGGAGTTGCTTTAATCTGGTGGTCCCTTTAAGATTTTTTTGTTTATGATAACATCGAAGGTCACATGACAATACCAACATGGCAGGTGTAGTATGTCCGGGATTGTATTCATACTACACACACATACTGATTAGTATGTACTGTTTCCACAGCCATGAAGTAGGCCCTGCATCAAATGCAGTATGTACTGTCACAGTACGCAATTTCGGATGTAGCCATGCTAAAATCCTATGTGATAGACAATATAACAGGTACAGGGAGAGAAGACATTTGTAGCAGTACAACGGCCTTAATTTAACACTGTAAAGGTAAATTATCAAGCTTATACTTGCAAGCTGACACTATATATGTTTGTTACCACTTGAAGAATAGCATCCACTGATTTTCTATGGTGTTGTCCTTTGTATTCAATTTCAAGTTGCCAACCTCATCTGTGACTTCCACCAACACATCACCTGCCCTATCAGGGGTGAAAGTATCCTGGACCAATGCTACACTTTGTTTAGAGATGACCACAAAGCACAGTCTGGGAAAACCCCTGTTTGGGAAATCAGACCATGTTACTGTCTTTCTCATGCCTAGATACAAACAAAGGCTGAAACAGGAAGCTCCGGTTCAGAGGGAGTTGGTGCGCTGGATGGACCAATCAGTGGCTGTTTTGCAGGATGCTCTAGATGACAGACTGGGACATGCTCAGGCAGAGCTCTGATGACATCAATTACGGAAGTGGTTGTGGGATTCAGCTGGAAATTGGCAGATGATAGAGTCCACAAAACCATAATCAGAACATTTCCTTACCAGTAGCAGGGGTTGAATAAAACCATCCGCAACACTCTGAGATCTTTCACCTCTGCCTATAATGTGCGGCTTGCCACCGGGAATGTGGAAAAGTACAAGGCTGCATCCTACAACATGTGCAAGGTGGTGAAGGAGGCGAAATGACACTATGGGAGGAAACGAGTCACAGTTCCAACAGAGTGGCTCTAGAAGCCTCTGGAAAAGACCGAGAATAATAACGCTCTGAATAAAACACCACCTTCCAGCATGAGCTGAACATGTTTTACGCTCGCTTTGAGGCTGCAGCTAACAGCAATAATGGTGCTAACAGCACTAATAGCACTATCAGCACTAGTAGTGGTAGTGCTAACAGTGCTAACATCACTAACAGCACTTTCATCATCTCAGAGCACAACATGAGGTAGGTTTTCAGGAGAGTGAACACCAGGAAGGCAGCAGGACCAGATGTAATCTGAGGTCGGGTCATTAGAGCGTGCATTGACCAGCTAACACTGGTGTTTATGGAGATATTCAACCTCTCCATGGCACAGTCAGTAATCCCTACATGCTTCAAGCATTCCATTATCATACCTGTCCGAAAGAAACCCCAGCCAGCCTGCCTCATTGACAATTGCCCAGTATCCCTGACCTCAGTTGTGATGAAGTGCTTTGAACGGCTGTTCAGAGATTTCATCCCCTCTTCATTACCTGACACCCTGGTCCCATTACACTTCGCACATCATCCCAATCACTCTATAAGTGACGCCATCACACACCTCCTACACAGAGCCCTGAGCCATCTTCATAAAAGGAAGGGAAATTATGTTATAATACTGTTTGTTGAGTACAGTTCAGCATTTAACACTATAATTTCCTCCAAACTCACCACCAAGTTGGAGAACCTGGGACTTAGCTGGTCCCTGTGTCAGTGGATTTTCAATTTATTTGGATATTTTTGCTGTGGTTGCTGCTACTATGGTTGCTACTATGGCCTTAGAATTGCAATTACCAAATACAATTTTGCAGTCAAGTCTCCTTTAGTGAACAGTGGATTAGTTCAACAAAACAGACTTCATATAAAAACAATAATGAACTTCCCTTTACTTTCACACTATCCCTTGTTACCCAGATGAGGATGGGTTCCCTTCTGAGTCTGGTTCTTCTCAAGGTTTCTTCCTCATATCAACACAGGGGCAGCTGTGGCTCAGTTGGTAGAGTGGGTAGTCCACTAATCGTAGGGTTGGTGGTTCGAATCCACATACCGAAGTGTCCTTGGGCAAGACACCAAACCCCAAGTTGCTTCTGATGGCAAGTTAGCACCTTTCATGGCAGCTCTGCTACCATTTGTGTGTGTACAAATATAATTATATAATAATATATACAAATTGAATTGAATTGAATTTCCTGGCAGGCTGACAATACAGGTAGGCTCACCCTCCCTTGGCCTCAGCATGGTTGTTTCCTGATCCCCTGCTGTACTCATTGTTCACGTGTGTGCCCACTTCCAACTCTACCATTGTCAAATTTGCTGACAACACTGTTGTGGGCGGTCTGATCTCTAATAATGACAAGAAGGTCTACCTGGACGATATTAAAAGCCTGGAGAACTGGTACCAGGAGAACAACCTCCTCTTGAACATCTGCAAGACAAATGAGTTGATAGTGGACTTCAGCAGGAGAGGAGCTACCACCCCGTTAGATCAACAGGAGCCAAGTGGAGTGAGTGAACAAATTTCTGTAAATTGATGTTCATATCATGCAGGACCAGTCATGGTCCTGTCACATCAACACCCTAGTGAAGAAGGCCTGGCAGTGTCTTTACAAGCTTAGGTGCTTAAGAGACTTTAAACTTTAATGTGCTAACTTCTACATTTGAATTTGAATACACCAAGGCCTTATGTGTATGCTCTTGAATTCTCACTGGTACTCTGTACATTGCCTCTTGAGGGAGACCATAGAACTGTGGAGACACAGAGCACCCAGTCCATTTCCATATGAGGATAGTCAGCCTGGAAGCTGTGTCATATTGTGGTAGAGAAGGGAGAAAAAATGACAAGTTAGTAAAAGGGTTGGATAATTTTTCTAGGTGATGCACTGAATGACTCTCCTTGGCCCCTCAACCAGTCCACCTGCCAGCAATTGCTGGACAATCTCCTTCCTATGGGTCCACTGACTGAAGTGGCTTCTTGTTCCATTGACCAGATGTGGGCAGGAATCTTGAAGTGTGGCTCACTGGCACCAAGATGTTAGCACCAGACCCTGTAAGTCACGACGTGGGGCCTCTATCAGATCAGACTTATTAATCCAGCACATCCTACAGATGCTTGATCGGATTGAGATGTGAGGGATTTGGAAGCCAATTCAACTTGAACTTGAATTCTTTGTCATGTTCCTCAAACTGTTCCTGAATAATTTGTGCGGCGTGGTAGGGCGTATTATCCTGCTGAAAGAGGCCGCTGCCATTAGGGAATACCATTGCAATGAAGGGGTGTACTTGGTCTGCAACAATGTTTGGGTATGTGTTAAAGTAACATTCATATGAATGCCAAGATCCAAATTTTCCCAGCCGAACATTCCCCAGAGCATCACACTGCTTCTGCCAGCTTTCATTCATCCCATAGTTCATCCTAGTGCTCTCAGAAGGATCTCTTCCCCAGGTAAGCAACGCGCAAGTGCCCAGTTGTCCACATGATGTAAAAGAACATGTGATTAATCATACCAGGCCTCCTTCTGCCATTACTTCCTGGTCCAGTTCAGATGCTCATTGTAGATGCTGTCTTTGGTAGACAGGGGTCAGCATGGGCACTCTGACAGGTCTGCATCTACGCAGCCTCATACACAGCAAACTGTGGTGCACTATGTGTTCTGACACCTTTCTGACATAGCCAGCATTAACCTTTTCAGCAATTTGTGCTACAGTATCTCTTCTTTGGGAACAGACCAGATGGGCTGGCCTTTGCTCCCCATAGGCATCAGTGAGCTTTGGGCACCCATGACCCTGTTGCTGGATCACTGGTTGTCCTTCCTTGGGCCACTTTTGGTAGGTATTAACCACTGCATACCAGGAACACCTCACAAAACCTGCTCTGACCCAGTTGTCTAGCTATCACAATTTGCCCCTTGCTGTGCAGATCCTAATGCTTCCAACACATCAACTTTGATATCTGACTATTCACTTGCTCCCACCCCTTGACATGTGAGATTGTAATGAGATAATCAATGTTATTCACGACACCTGCCAGTGGTTTTAATGTTATGGCTGATTGTTGCATATTCATTTTCATGAATACCAATTTTTTTGTGTGTAAGTGCTCATACAAAGGATTTACATATAAATTCATTCGTGTCCTGCTTGATACAGTGAGGGAAAAAAGTATTTGATCCCTTGCTGATTTTGTACGTTTGCCCACTGACAAAGAAATGATCATTCTATAATTTTAATGGTAGTTGTATTTGAACAGTGAGAGACAGAATAACAACAAAAAAATCCAGAAAAACGCATGTCAAAAATGTTATAAATTGATTTGCATTTTAATGAGGGAAATAAGTATTTGACCACCTCTGCAAAACATGACTTAGTACTTGGTTTAAAAACCCTTGTTGGCAATCACAGAGGTCAGACGTTTCTTGTAGTTGGCCACCAGGTTTGCACACATCTCAGGAGGGATTTTGTCCCACTCCTCTATGCAGATCTTCTCCAAATCATTAGGGTTTCAAGGGTGAAGTTTGGCAACTCGAACCTTCAGCTCTCTCCACAGATTTTCTATGGGATTAAGGTCTGGAGACTGGCTAGGCCACTCCAGGACCTTAATGTGCTTCTTCTTGAGCCACTCCTTTGTTGCCTTGGCCGTGTGTTTTGGGTCATTGTCATGCTGGAATATCCATCCACGACCCATTTTCAATGCCCTGTCTGAGGGAAGGAGGTTTTCACCCAAGATTTGACGGTACATGGCCCCGTCCATCGTCCCTTTGATGCGGTGAAGTTGTCCTGTCCCCTTAGCAGAAAAAAAACCCCAAAGCATAATGTTTCCACCTCCATGTTTGACGGTGGGGATGGTGTTCCAGGGGTCATAGGCAGCATTCATCCTCCTCCAAACACGGCGAGTGGAGTTGATGCCAAAGAGCTCCATTTTGGTCTCATCTGACCACAACACTTTCACCCAGTTGTCCTCTGAATCATTCAGATGTTCATTGGCAAACTTCAGACGGGCATGTATATGTGCTTTCTTGAGCAGCAGACCTTGCGCGTGCTGCAGGATTTCAGTCCTTCACAGCGTAGTGTGTTACCAATTGTTTTCTTGGTGACTATGGTCCCAGCTGCCTTGAGATCATTGACAAGATCCTACCGCGTAGTTCTGGGCTGATTCCTCACTGTTCTCATGATCACTGCAACTCCACGAGGTGAGATCTTGCATGGAGCCCCAGGCCGAGGGAGATTGACAGTTCTTTTGTGCTTCTTCCATTTGCGAATAATCGCACCAACTGTTGTCCCCTTCTCACCAAGCTGCTTGGCAATGGTCTTGTAGCCCATTCCAGACTTGTGTAGGTCTACAATCCTGTCCCTGACATCCTTGGAGAGCTCTTTGCTCTTGGCCATGGTGGAGAGTTTGGAATCTGATTGATTGATTGCTTCTGTGGACAGGTGTCTTTTATACAGGTAACAAACTGATATTAGGAGCACTCCCTTTAAGAGTGTGCTCCTAATCTCAGCTCGTTACCTGTATAAAAGACACCTGGGAGCCAGAAATCTTTCTGATTGAGAGGGGGTCAAATACTTTTTTCCCTCATTAAAATGCAAATTAATTTATAAAATTTTTGACGTGCGTTTTTCTGGATTTTTTTGTTGTTATTCTGTCTCTCACTGTTCAAATACAACTACCATTAAAATTATAGACTGATCATTTCTTTGTCAGTGGGCAAACGTACAAAATCAGCCGGGGATCAAATACTTTTTTCCCTCACTGTAAATGAGACCCATTGTTGGAATAAGTTGGCATGCATGCACACATAGATAAGGAATTATTCAAATGGTTTACACTGCCCCAGGTGGTTAGGAGTGGTGAAATAGAGCAACACATTGACTATGCAGTCTCATCATCACAGCAGCTCAGGCACTGGAGAAGTTTGAATGTAAACAGTTGCATGCCACTGAAAAACGAATATTTTAAATATAGATCATTCACATCTACAGGTGATGTGTAAATACTTTCATACATCACAACTCATTAAATTAGAATGAGTTGGAATATTGTCACTGTGACACTGGCACTGTGATGCTCCACTTACATTTGCTCCACATCTTCTTGATCATGATTTAGTTCAGGGTTTTCCTGATATATAGTTATAGTCATAGAGTTAATGGTTAACTTGCTTAATGCTTGTAGTCATTTGTGGAACATGTGTACCATCATAAGAGCACTCTATTGCAGATTAGTCTTTCTGGATTTAAAAAAAAATCTTTATTTTTTATTTTTTATCACGATCAGCTTCCACAGCTCCTTTCATAGGATAAAACATATACCAGATGAATACATGTGAATGTAACTCAGATAATATAAGTTACCATCTTGATGGTTTCCACAAACAGCTCTACTAAATGTACTAACAGTATTTTTCTTTTTGTTTCTTTGTGATATTTGATAATTCTCAAAAAGCTTATATTAGCTGAAGACTGAATCACTGCTACTTGTTTCTTCCAAAAATATCTTTGGGAGGTCTTTCAAAATCCTTTATTTGACACAGATCCTTCAACTCCAAATCTTACAAATGGATTGTTTAGGATGGGCCTTTGGGGTTAAAGTCATCTACCAGTATTGTAATAATTTTATATAAATGTTGGTCAGATGATGAGGTGGTATGGGCTAATTTGCAGATACTAATTTTTTCTTTCTCTCTCACATCAGCCACATACTGACCCTCAAAGAACCTTAAAGGAAGTGGCCATGAGTGCTTCAATAATATATCCATTGTGCAGATAGGACTGCTTATGACGTACAGTATATAACTTTCACCCACCATGCAAGCCTCTGAATGAGAAAAGAGTGAATTAGTGATGAGGGGTGAGTGTCCAGGAAAAAAAGATTTGTGCTGAGCTGCAATGCATAAACTGGACATTTGCCAAATATGAGGTCTGATGCAGAGGATTCAGGAAGCGCTGTCTGTCTGACGTATTTCACATTCGCTCTCTCTATCTCTCATACACATTGTGGTGTGCCATGTTGCTACAGACTTCCCAAACTAGACTCTCAGTTTCTTTCTTTCTTTTTTGCCACAAAAAAAGGATGTGAGCATGTAGCATGCTGATGGTCATGATGTGACTCTTAAACATGGCACACATACTTAAAGTATATCAGGCACCAAATAAATCCAGAGCCAAAACACATTGAGCATAAAATTGGTTCTCCCAAATTACTGCGAAGTGGAAAGAGAGATGGAGTGGAGGAGAAGGGGTGACAAAAGTAGGCAATATCTTACTGGAACACAGAGAGCAGTCATAGGGGGTTAATTGTAGGTGTTTTGAGAGAGTGTGTCATTAAAAGCTACACTGTGTGCAAGGAGCTCTATTTATATTGTGGTTTACTGTGTTGAGGGGGTAATGAGCTGAAATGATTATGTGCGATGGTGGGATGTGATCATGGGGCCTCTTCTTAGTGAAGCAAAGCTCTGAGGATTGTTTTCATTCAAAATAACAGAACTATGAGCTGAAGCCCAGCAAATTAATTCCAATTTACATATGGCCGACACAGCCTTCGCTCCTGACCTGAGCAGGCAGACATGTGTCACAAGTTGCTGGGCAATTGCGTGATTGATTAATTAATTATTCCCCAGGTGCAACAATTAAACCGGAAAGTAATAATGGACCTCAGACGGTACTGTTTTCATTGGTCATACACACACACACACACACACACACACACACACACACACACACACACACACACACACACAGACAGACAGACACACACACGTACACACGTACACACACACACACACACACACACACACACACACACACACACACACACACACACACATAATGCACAGTCTTGCTTTATTCATCTCACTGTGATTAGGTGTCTGGAAATTACTGTCTGACATCAGTTGCTACCTGTAGTGCTGTAACATGAGACTTCTTTATCCTCTGCATATATTTTTTTGTTACTGCTGGGAGTGCATGCACCAATTCATGTCCCATTGCAACACAACTTAACAGAAGACTCTGCCTTTTGAACACATTCATATAATTTCCAAAAGCAAAGCTACTGTAATTGTCCGGCAAATTTAGTTTTTGCGTATAAAATAATGGAATGTGTTGTATATGTATTTATTATGTAATTCTAGAGAATAGCTGGCTGCAGTTTGATTATGGTACCTGTATGCCTCTCAAGAATGTCTAGTCTCCAGACATTTAAATATGCTCCACTAGAGGGAGTAAAACAGCATAGTGTATGCATGGAATATTAATCACTAATTACTTGAACTCTGGGATCCTGTCATGAAACACTGTCATTCTTAACTCAGTTTTTTTTTTTGCCACTTCCAATTATGATTTGCAACCTTAAACCTGTGACAATTCCATAATGTTCCACAACATATATTTTAAGAGAAGATATAAAGGTGTTATAGTTGTCAATCTGAACTGATGACAATTGTACTAATTGTTCATTTAATTACATGTAATATGGCTCATTTAATTGCCAAGACTACTGAAAGTGATAAATATTTCTTAGGTACCATTACGAAGCATGCAAGTGTGTTAACCTCCCTCAAATGAAATACACAAAAATATACAGTATAAAGCAAGAAAATAGACCCCCAAAGCAACTGTTTTATTACTCCATATGCAGTATAAATGGGTGAAAGGGTTGTGATCACTCTGGGCTGATGTAGGTAAGGTAATCTCAGGGCCACCACTGAGCGACTGTTAGACCTTGAGCAACCCTTGCTCAGTTATGTTCATGAAGTGGATAAATATAAATATGTTACCTAGTTGTAAAATTATAAATACTCTATAGTAAAACAGAATATATTTGTGTGCGTGTGTGTGTGTGTGTGTGTGTGTGTGTGTGTGTGTGTGTGTGTGTGTGTGTGTGTGTGTGTGTTTGTGATTGCATGTATTTTGTAGCAGAAGAGTGATAAAGTTGGTTGCATCAATTATGTGTAATTCCCTGGAATTCTGTCTCCATCTAAAACCTGTTCAGCACAAATTAGTGTAGGACAGATGAATCCAGGTCAGTGGCAGTGCACCCACACTAAGGTTTGTGCCTTCCCCTTGAGCCAAGGTCTGAAAGGCTAGATACAGGTATGAAATGGTCAAAACTGAAAGGCTGCCACTGTCTCTCACATTTACAAAAAATAGCTTTTCATTTCCTGAAGCCAAAAGTGGTAAAACACCAGTTTGTCTTCATTTAAAAAAGGATAAGCCTCCAAAACTGCTGGCCCTGAGTCACTTTAGCTCTTAGAGTCACTTTGGTGTTGTATCTATTACATCCTCAAATGCTTTTCTTGGCCCTCAGGAGAGCACGCAATAACTAGAGTTTTGACTACTGTCAGCTCTCCATAGTAAACATACAAAATAAAACCCCTGTTTTCATATCCTAACTGTTTGCATAAACACAACCAATATTCAGAATGTTGTGCCTTTTGTTGTGAGTTTCAATATGCAGTGTTTATGATTTAAGCCATAAATGGCCAAGGGGGAAAAGCCACACAACACAGTGATTCACTGCCTTTTGTAAATATTCCTTTTGGCTCCCTCTTGGTGCAAATCTTCACCTCTATGAGTTTTCCAGAGTCCTGTTAAGCTACAGTGGAAGTCATGACCCTCCTCACTTCATTAATTCAATTTTAGCTTGGTAGAAGAAAAGACTTATAAAGCCATCTTGTCTGAGGATGTTCCTTCCCTGGCTTTAACATACCAGTGGCCATACATGACTGCAAGGCTAGAATCACTAGTGTGCCATGTTGCATTAGGAATTTGAGGTTTAAAGAGACATATTTTGGCTAAATTATTTAACAAAATTTGTTTTATTTTCTAAACTATTAAGTTGTAGTATTCTCCAATTTAACTTGCATTTCCCCAAAACAGTTTATGCCTAAGACTCACCCTTTGGTGAATAATCTTATGTAAGTACCATAGAGACTTACACTGCATAAGCATCTGCTGTAGTCATAAACACTGTAATGCACATCCTAGGACTTTTATTCACATTATACATCCTTTCAACCATTTAGTACTAAAACCCCACTATTGGGTATCATCCAGAGGAGGATGACTTCCCTGTTGAGCCTGGTTCCTGTAAAGGGTTCTTCATAAGGTTGTCTCAGGGAATTGTTCCTTGACACTGTCATCTCTGGTTTACTCATTAATGATCTAGATCTAAATCCATATTTCTTTATGTGTTAGGGATGTAACCAGACAGCTAATTGTCTGCTTCAGTAGCCTGAACCTAAACACTCCCAAACTGAGCTCCAAAACCACATACCATGTGCTCTCTAATACTTCTATATTTCTATACAAACCAGTCTGAAATTCTAAAAGAATTATGCTTATATTTATAGAGCTGCTGCTTCATATAGCCTATGCAGACCACACACTGTGAACTGTGCAGTCTGTCCTAGCGTTATAGTACATTCTGATAGCATGTTCACTGTACTTTTCTGGAATGTAACAAACCCAAAAATTAAATGAGCATTGTTGTCAACTATAATCAATAGTTCCCTGATTTTAGAAAGATAGAGTTGTTTTTTGGAAAGAGAGTTAGCTAGTTTACTCAGTCTCAGTACATGTAAAGCTTGACAGAAGGCTCCACATGGCATCTGGTTGAGAACAGTTATGAACTTGAGTGATGTAGCTGAGGTCAAGGACTTGTAGAAGTTCAGCAGTTGAATAAAGTTATATTCTACATTTGCTAGTGCAATGGAAGAAAACCAAATTTAAAGTTTTTAGCAATTAACACATGAATGAAGGCCTCAATATCAGTATCATTTGTACTCATCTTGCTGTCTGTTAAGGCTCAGGTTATAACACACCTGTCAACAACAGACAGTTTCACCACAGAATTTGAATTTTATGGACTTTATAACCTATTAACCCATCATCTGTCCAAACTGTTTGTATAAGAGATAAGGATCATAAAACCAACAAACATAAAACGAAACACACTTGCAAATTAGGGTTAATGGAAACAGACATTTAGTGTTTGAACATTATTCTGGTGGTACTCTTCACTCATGATATTGAGGGAAATCTTAGAGAAAGTTATTTGCTTGAGGACTGACACATATATTCTACATAAGCTTTAAATGACAGTCAACCAACAACAAAAGTGACACCACAGTCAAACCGCTGGGTGGAAGAGAAATTATACCAACAATAGCCAGCTAATTTTGATAACCTCTATTTTATTCAAACTCGTGCTTGAGGTTTTTAAGTTCTACATCTACTGTACATACAATTTTTTTCAGTAATTTGACATAAAAGTCTGGACAATACGTTTGGGATATCAAGTGAACAAAGGGTGCTAAATTAATTTGCCTTGAATGAGCTAAATTTATTTGCTCTTTTATGCAATTATACATATGCTAATCATTTTGCAGCAGTGCAATATAACATTATGCAGACACAGGTCAAGAGCTTCAGTTAATGTTCACATCAAACACCAGAATGGGGAAAATATGATCTCAGTAACTTTGCCTATGGCATGGTTTGAGTATTTCAGAAACTATTGATCTATATACAGTCGAGTATTTAGATAGTGAAACAATGTTCACAATTTTGCCTCTGTACACCCCACATTGGATTTGAAATGAAACAATCAAGATGTGATTGAAGTGTAGACTTTCAGCTTTAATTAAAGGGATTTAACAAAAAAAAAAAAAAAAAAATTACATTAACCCTCAGGAGTCTCAGGTGTGTTTTGGATCCTGGTGATAATTAGACATGCCCTGACATTTGTTCTTATTTTAATTACTTAGCATAGCATATTATATAGCATATTAATGGCAAAAGTCTGATTACACTATATTCAAAAATATAATTGTTTTTTATTTATAATTTTGTTTGGTATTTTATATTTGATGTGAATGTTAACCAAAGCTCTTGACTGTATTTGCATAATTTTAAGCATTGTGTGGCTGCCATATACAGTGTGGTCCATAAGTATTTGGAAGGTGACACAGTGCTACAATGGATTTGAAATGAAGCAATCATGATGTGATTGAAGTGTAGACTTTCAGCTAATACTTATGTCCAAAGACTTTCAGGGGCATAGACATAATTCAAAGGCTTTACCAAAAATATTGCATCAACTATTTAGGAATTACAGCCATTTTTTACAGAGTATCTCCTACTTACGGAGTATCTTCTTTTACAGAGTATCTTCTACTATATCACAGTTATAGTAGAAACTTTAGGAGTGGCCAATTCAACATTTTGGTACATTCTTAAAAACGGGAAATGCACTAGCAAGTGCAGCAACACCGAAGGCTTGGAAGACCATGGAAGACAACTGAAGTTGATGAGCACAGAACTCTTTCCTGGTGAAGAAAAACACTTTCTTCACTTCTAGCCAAGTCAAGAACACTCTAGATGAGGTTCAAAGTTCTTTATTTGTCATATACATAATGCATACGTGTGATGTAATGTAGTGAAATGTTTGTCCTTAGTTAAGAAGGTTGGTGTATCATTGTCAAAGTCTACATGAACAGAAAGGCCAGATTAGACTTTGCAAGAATTCATCCAAAAAGCCTTCCCAGTTCTGGAACAAGGTGCTTTGGACAGATGAAACCAACATTAACTTGTACCGGAATGGTTGGAAGAAAAGACTATTTAGAAAGAAAGTAAGGGCTCATGATCCAAAGCATACCACATCATCTATCCAACATGGTGGAGGGAGTGTTATGGCATGGGAATGTATGACTGCCAATGGACCTGGGCCACTGTTGACTATTGATGATGTGACTGCTGATAGAAGTAGCAGGATGAATTCTGAAGTTTATAGAGCTATACTTTCTGCTCAGATTCAGTCAAATGCTACAAAACTGATAGGATGGAGCCTCACAGTACAGATAGATAATGACCTAAAACATAACACGAAAGCCACTTAAGAGCTTCTTAAGGCAAGCTTAAGAAATGCAATGTTCTTAAATGGCCAGTCCATCACCTCACCTCAACCCAATTGAGAATGCTTTGAAATTACTGAACACAAAACAGAAGACAGAAAGACCCAGTTCTGGATACAAGTATTAAACATAATCCATATTATGTTACTTTGCCCCAGGGGCGGATTTAGTGATTTCGGGGCAGTAGGCAAACTATAGTAATGGGGCCCTATTCAGTTGCATACATTTACCTCGATTATCCTTGAGCTTCCTTTCTCTGTTGTGATGCTTGCTGCTGCATAGCAGTATCCCTTGGTTGTGTCCAGTTTCTATAAAGGAGTGAATGAGAATATTTAACAGCATGTTAAATTCAGAACACAATCTGGTTACCATAAACTACAATGCATTCAAACGCAATACCTTTTTTTTTCCTCTTCCTCTTTCTATAATGCACCTTTCTTCATCAAGTCGAACAAGGTATCTAAACTAACTAAAACTTCACCCTGCGATCAGCACTGTGTATTGGTGACTGATGAGTGGCCACATTAACTTTTGCTGAGCTCCTGGAAGCAGCGATGGGCTTTGAGCTAGCAGTCTGATCCACTTGGAAATATGAAGTTACCTTAGGGAGTGTAGAGATGAACTTTTTAGATTCCATGTCAACCTTTTTCTCTGCCCCACTAGGATTTAACATTCATTTTTTTCTGTCTACAAATTCTAACTGAAACAAACTAGCAACAGTATATGGTGAAATTGCACATGGACCTGTCTGAGTGATGTGGTGTGTGGCTCGACTTCACATGTGTAGGTTTGTGCTGTGTGTGCTTTTAATGGAATATTCCATTACAGCATGAGGTGGGGTTTGGGGAGGGGGCTTGCATTGATGCTGCTGAAATAACAGCGATATGAATCATTGCACTATTTTTCAGCACATGTTATTTAGCATTAATAATTAAAAAATTTATATAATTTGCATTTATAGGGGGCCCTTGGCTTCTGGGTGCTCAAAGTGGTTGCCTACCTTTGCCTAGTGCTAAATCCACCCCATGGTTTGTTCAATTACTTTTGAGGTTGTGAAAATGTAAGGACTACTGCAATAATTTTGTTAAACTCCTTGAATTAAAGCTGAAAGTCTACACTTTAATCACATCTTGATTTCGAAATTATGATTATGAAAATTGTGTCACTTTATAAATACTTACGAACCAAACTGTATATAATTACCACATTACACATTCATCAGTCCTTGGAGAACTTTGTATTACAAGGACCTATACCTTAATTTCAGGCACATATTTGAGATTTTAACTGAGGTTGTAATCCATACATATTTTGAAAAGTAATGACAGTTTTGTTCTTTTGGCTCAGTTAATTCTACTTTATTAAATTTAATATGAAATGATGGCCTTGCCAGGTTTAATTTGAGAGGATTTACATGTATTAATATATACTATGTATAGAACTAGGTGTAATATTTAGTTGTTCTTCTAATGGGCTGCATTTTCTCAGACATGTCTCAGACTTCTTGGTCTACTGAGGCTTCATACACCCTTCTCCTTTTCCACCACACACACACACACACACACACACACAGACACACACACACACACACACACACACACACACAGACACACACACACACACACACACACACACACACACACACACACACACACACACACACACACACACACACCTGTCTATCACACAGTCCTCTGTGGCCATGTGATGGGAATCACAGGCCTGGCAGCTGCAGGAGCCATCACACTTTGCATTTGTAGGGCATACTCCAGGAGATCAGGCAACATGGGAGTACTCAGTTAATGTGCATAAATATAAGATATGAGCCTCTTTTCCACTTTACCTGTGGTCGCAGAATGCAATGGATATGTTACAACAGTCAGAAACTAATAATTTACCTGCAAATGTGCTTCTTGATTTTGCCATTAATTCTAGGAAACTATAAAGAAGTTGTCCTTGAGAAGAGGAGATCACATTTTTAACAAACAGGATTACAATGCACCAGCAGGGACATACTGATTATTTATTTATTTATTTATTTATTTATTTATTTATTTATTTATTTGAAAGTTTATTTAAGTTTTCTCATTGATTGATTAATTGATTGTTTACCTTAATATTTACCTCTTAAGCTCTTTGTCAGTTTTTTGTATTTACTTGAGAAAAATAATTACATTTGATTATTATGTACAGAGCAGATTTTTCTGTCAATTTTTTTATGTTAAAAAAAGCAAATTCAAACATAATACTCCTATTTTAGTGAACTAAAATTAATTGACTGCTCAGTTGTTTCTGGGCCAGTTATGTGTTCTTTCAATGTTCATTCATTAAGGCAATTGCCCAATTATTCCTGATTCCTGTGTGGTTTGTTGCCTTATTTTGCACTTCATGATGTGCCATATCTTCTCATTCGGAGACAGGTCAGGACTGCAGGCAGGCCATGCACCAAAATGTGTACATATCTTTCTGCATTAATGGTGCCCTCACAGATGTGCAAGTTACACATGCCATGGGCACTGACACACCCCCATACACAATGACAGATGCTGGCTTTTGGACCTGACGCTGATAACAGGACCTTTTCCTCTTTGGCTCGGAGGTTAGTCCTAAATTGCCCCATCCCAACTTTTTTGGAAGGTGTTGCATATATCAATTTCAAAATACACGTTTACCTTCAAAAACTATGCAGATGATTAGGTAAAACATCAAATACCTTGTTTTTTTTTATTATTTAAAAAAAAAATATGTTTCTTGTTTAAATACACAAATAAAAGATCCACTTTGTTTTTATTAGCATTTTCCATACTGTCATAACTTTTTCAGAATTGGGGTTGTATATAGAACATAATAAATATAAATCCCAAAAGGTTTAGAGAAAAACTTGTGCAAATTGATTGCACATATGACCAAAGGAAACCATCAACCTAGCTGTCTCAATAGTACTTCTGTTTAAGGGGTCAATTTATAAATTTTACATTGCCATTCTAAAAAAAGACTTTGTTAAGCCCTTATGTCTTCTCATATCTTGGCATAAAGACTCATAAACTCCTATACCTGCTTTTAGGCACAGGAAAGGCCTGTGTAGGTCAAGAATGGCCTCTTCCAAATGCTCTAAATTATGTTCCAAGGTTTGATAATGGCTTTCTTCACTGAGTCAACAGATCCACCTTGCTGCAGTGACAACTAATTAGGAAATTAAGAACTATAATTGGTAACATGCCTCTCAGTGCAACTGTCTAAGTCTTA
>NC_030417.2:22719646-22819646 GCF_001660625.3 Ictalurus punctatus | reverse complement strand
TTCAAACAGTCTCTTTTATATGTGGAGTGATTGTGTGGGAGATGGATGCAGGTGTGCGTGATAAGAATGAAAGTGAGTGTTCTGGGAATTGCGGTCCATGGCGGCCTTGTTTGTAGGCCACTGTGTAGGATGGGAAATGTAGTCACCACCCCACAAGTGTGCAACTGCCGAAGCACCAAAATACACTCCCTCCCCCGGTGGTCCTGGCCCTCTGGGCAAAATGTCTTCACAGCCCCTCAGGTTCCAATGCAGGCATTGTCCGACAAGTAGCAGGTTCCTCAACGAGCCGAGTAGCAGACATGGACCTGGGGCTGGTTCGCCGGGGTCAGTAGGCAAGACCCAGGCTTGGGAAGTTGTGTTGTCAGCTTTAGACAGGTGCTTGACTTGGTGGGCCATCTCATCTGCCTTTCTTGAGTGTGGAGCGACGTCCTCAGCGAAGCAGGAAGGCGGAGTGACGTCTTTAGTGGAGCAGGAAGGCGGAGCAATGTCCGTAGAGCAGCCTGGCGTAGTGACTTCTGAGGCAGTATAGGGAAGCAAAGCGAAGCTCTTGGCTGCAACAAGAGTTAGAGAAACTTCCTCAGCTGAACAAGGAGGTTGAATGGCATGCTCAGCTTTATAGGGATGCTGAGTGGCGTCCTCAGTCCTGCAGAGAGTCTGAGCGTCATTCTCCATCGACTCTGCAGGCTGAACTTTGTTGGTTGTGTCAGCAGACACAGGTGTATTGGTTGGCAGTGTTGTCGGCTTCTGGTGTGAGCAGAACTTGGTCAGCTGTGATGCCGGCTTCAGGCGTGAGCAGAACCTGGTTGGTCGTGATGTTGATCTCAAGCGTGAGCACAACTTGGTTGGCCGTGTTGTCAATCTCAAGCATGAGCAGAACTTGGTTGACCATGTCAGCGGACTCGGGCATGAGCAGAACTTGGTTGTCTGTGTCAGTGACCTCAGACAGGAACATAGTTTGAGAGGCCGTCTCTTTGACCTCGGACAGGAACGTGGCTTTTGAGGCTGTCTCTATGACCTCGGACTGGAACTTGGTTTGGGAGGTCACCCTGTCGACCTCAGACAGGAATGTGGCTTGGTTGGCAGTCTCATCGACCTTGGACAGGAACATGGCTTGATAGGCCACCTCATCGACCTTGGACAGGAACGAGGCTTGAGAGGCTGCTTCGTTGACCTCGGACAGGAACGAGTCTTGGGAGGCCGCCCCTTCCACCTCAGACAAGAACGTGGCTTGAGAGGCCATCTCTTCGACCTCGGACAGGAATGTAGCTTGAGAGGCCATCTCTTCAACCTCGGACAGGAACGTGGCTTGAGAGACTGTCTCTTTGACCTGAGAGAGGAACTTGGCTTGGGAGGACATCTTGTTCACCTCTAGCGGGAACTTGACTTTATGCTGGAGTTCTGGAGATGAGACAACCTCATGGGTCTCGTGCTGGAACTCTGGGGAGGAGGTTGCCATGTTGACCTCCGACTGGGGCTCTATAGCTGAGGTTGCCACATTGACCTCTGATGAGTGTTCAGCCAGTGGAGCCCACCTCATAGGTCTATTACTGGAACTGTGGGGAGGAGGTTGCCACATTGACCTCTGGCTGGAGCTCTGCAGGTGAGTCCACATCGTTGGTCTCAGTTTGGGGCTCTGAAGATGAGGTCGCCATGTTGAACTCTGGCTGGAGCTCAGGCGAGGAGGTCACCATGTTGACGTCTGGGTGGAGCTCTGTGGAGGAAGTCGCCACATTGACCTCTGGCGGGAGCATGGCAGGTGAGACCACCTCGTGGGTCTCAAGCTGGAGCTTTGCTCTTGCTCTCTTGTGGAGCCCTTTGTGGGCACAGCAGCTGCCCTTGAAACATTCCTGAGAGCAGAAAGATGATCCGGATATACCAAGTTTACTACAATTGGGACACTGTAGCTGGGATTCTTTACAGCAGCCCTCAATCTTGCAGGTCTGTGTTACCCCCACCACTGCCCTGTCGGCCAGGGGTTAAAGTTGAGCTGTGGAGGCTGCCCTGTCAGTCCACTCATAGTAAGTGTGGAACAGCAGATCAGGCTTGCCCGCAATGCTAACTCCTCTCAAGAGTTCAGCCAGGTTGCAGTTCTGCTCTGGATTCCCAAACTCCTTTAAAAATAGTTCCACTAACTGAATTACTTGGGAGAGGGCACTGGACCCTGTACTGGTCAGATGCTGTGCTCATTGGTAGGCTGGTCCATAAATCCAGGACACAATGAACCCGAGCCACTGCCTTTTGTCCGGCTTTGGGTTCACCAGGCTTGAAAAGTACAATTGGCAGTGGAAAATTAACTGCCTCGGGTCCCGAAGATCTATGTCAGACCACTGGGGAAACTGGACTGACATAATGG
Source organism: Ictalurus punctatus (assembly GCF_001660625.3). Classification (NCBI taxonomy): domain Eukaryota; kingdom Metazoa; phylum Chordata; class Actinopteri; order Siluriformes; family Ictaluridae; genus Ictalurus; species Ictalurus punctatus. The sequence continues at coordinate 22,817,293 of NC_030417.2, read as the reverse complement.
TGGTCAGACATCCCCATGTACTCTGGTGAGATGCTCTCCTGGTGCTTCCATGTCTAGGTGAAGTATTCTGTCATGTAATGAGGTTAGGACGGATGCAAATACAGATAAGAGCTTTTATTAAAGAGAGGCAGGTGACAAATCCAAATCATGAGACAATAGTGTGATCAAAAACAGGCAATAGGTCAGGCAATTGGCAAACGGGCATAAACGAGGCAAAACAGGAATCGAGAACAAGGGCGAGAACAAATCAAAACTATAACACATGAACCGAGAAACAAACGCTTGGTATACAGAAACTCACATAATACTTCGCAAAGACTTAATGTTCAAACAGTCTCTTTTATATGTGGAGTGATTGTGTGTGAGATGGATGCAGGTGTGCATGATTAGAATGAAAGTGAATGTTCTGGGAATTGCGGTCCTATTCCCAGTTCTATTTAAGTATTGATTTGATTGAACAGTGTTTGCAGTAATCAGGCCTGGTTGTGTCTAGTCCAGCTGAATGCAATTTCATAGATTTGGGGAATTAGTAACTATGGGGGCAAATACATTTTCACACAGGCCCAGTTGGTATTGGATAACTTTTTTGCTTCAATAAATAACATTATCATTTAAAAATTGTATTTTGTGTTTACTCAGGCTACCGTTGTTTTATGTTAGATTTTGTTTTAATTTCTGAAACAATTTAGCATGAGATAGACCCAAAACCAGAAGAAATCAGGTTGGGGGCAAATACTTTTTTCACAGAACTGTGGACTGTATGTCGTCCACTCAGCCAACACTGGTATAGAAGGTGACAATTATGACAATTAACTGGTTGCTTTCTGAACTGAGTTGGCTTTACATTTTTAAAAATAGGACAAATGCTGATCATTTTACGATAGATGGTTTGTAGTTTGTGATTGTGAGTTTTTGGTGACTGTGGACATTTATGAACATTTATAAATAAGGCACATATATATTTCAAACCTCTAATAACATCCAGTAAATTACAAATGCTTAAAATCAGAGTGAGTTAAAGTATATTGTTTAAACCTATCAAAACATTCTTATTTGACTGCTGAAATTAACACTTCCAATTTTCATGAAAAGGAAATATAGGCAGAAATAATAAAAAAACAAAAAAACAAAACAAACATCAGTCGCAAGGATGGTACCAGTGTACACTTTATTTGATAAACTGAAAGTTGTTACATTACCTGGCTTGATTAAACTGCTAACTTCAAGAAATATGTTATTGTCCATTTTACAGGTACATAATGTTTTAAGGCATGCTAATATGTGGTTTATTACTTTTATTTTATGATATAGTACAGTGCCTTTACATTTGAAAAGTATACAAAATATTCCTGTAAAGCTAATTCTAAAACTTAGACATTATTTTTGGTTGGACCCTTTTTTGTGTAATTATTGGTGAAGTCAAAATGCTTTGCATGTGTGTCTAAAATCAAGGAAGTCTGTGTACACAAGACTTCTGTGTAAACTGTGTAAACAAGATGGCACCGGTGGGGTCAGCTGCTGTCACGACTGCTCCGTCACTTTTTTGTATACCTTTGTTTAATTTCTGCAACTTTCTTACTTTCTACCTCTTTTTCTTTTCACCATGGCTACTATTAGCTACAACAGAATTTCATTTGCACACCTCAACTGCACATTTACAGTTTTCTACTCCATTTAATATATTATAATTGTCTTTTTTTTTTTTTTACAATTAAAATATATTGCATTTTTTTTGTATTTTTGTATTACATTCTAAATTGTATTTTTTGTAAAATTTCCTATTAATATATTCTAGTTTTATTCTCTATATATTATATACTTTTATTTTTTCTTATTTTTCTTATCTTTTTATATTTTATCTTTTTTTATTCTCTTTTACATATCGGTGTGGTTGTAAAAAGCATTTCATTGCGTGTCATACTATGTACAGTTATGTATGTGACAAATAAAATTTGATTTGATTTGATTTGTACTTGAGAGAATGTGCACTAAAGTCACTGGGTGTTAGTCATTTTCACCTGTCAATGATAGTTTCCACAGGAAAACTGACACTGCGACAAATGGCACCTTTGATACTGTACTTTCCATTGCCCTAGTCCATTTTACATCCGGACAAGACCAGTGAAAAAAGCTGTGAAATGTGTGCAGGCAACTTCTGGGGCCAATATTCTCAAGCAGGTTTAGCAGTGTCTTGTATAAATGTTCAAAAGTGTCGTTTTCTTTAGTGTTGATAACCAGCTGTGTGGACCTTTTGACAACCATATTTATAACACTATTCTGCAACCAGGATTTGATTGCTGCATCAACAATTTCATGGTTTCCAAACAACTAGAACAGATGACTCCACACTTCTTGTGCAGTTGTCTGGGCATATTGGTCCCAGGTTTTATCTGCAAGTGAATAATTCAGTCATAATCAAGATATATGTGTAAACGTCCACTGACTGCTCCAAAGAAAGTAGTCTAATCTGGCTAGTTGAAATGGATATCTTAAATGGGCTGACCTGTTTGCCAGTTCTGGTTGAAATGTGAAAATGCATATGATTTGATGACTGCTCCATGGTTCATGGCTGCTGTTAAGTCTGAGTAAGTCTTAGCTACTTGAATATATTATTTAAATTACAGGAAATAAATATTTATTACTGTATTTAGAGTACCATGCAAAAGTTGTAGGCACATGTAAAAATATATGCTGTAATGAAAAGACACCCTCAAAAATAATTAAATCTTTCTTCATTTAAAAAATAGTAATAAACTAAACAAAATATTTTTTTACGTAGCAAACATTTTTTTTAACAAACTTTGACTATCTGACTATCTATCTTTGTAGCAAACTTTGACTATCTCATTTGCTTCTGATTTTGCTAATGCCTTACTTCATTAACTGTAACAGCCTTCAATGTTTTTTTTTTTTTTTTTTTTTTTGTCTGAAAAGGGGTTTATTACATGATATGTTACTTTCTTCTACTTTCTATGTTACTGATATACAAATATATTTGATTTATTTTGTTGGAAATATAATTTTCTGGAAATACTGACTCAATAATACAGAAGTCATAAAATAAACATATAAGACAAAATTTGCATTAAAACAAATTAGGGTGCCTAAGACTTTTGCACAGCACTGTATGTATTTTCCCAACAAACTCATGAAAAATATGTGGAAACGTAATCAATTTAACATATTTGATAAAAGGATTTAAATCCCTTTAAATATAATAAGGTTTTCCAAACTAAGAAAATAAAGAATGTCAAAAGGATATCCAGTGTTGGTGTTAGAGATAATTTCTCCCATAATATAAGCTTTCAGAGCTATCCATAAAATACTATTCACTTTATTGTGAAACAAAATAATAATAATAAAAAGTAAATAAAATTGACATTAGATATCATGCATGTATTAAGCCTCCTGGAAGTGCAGGTCTTCACAAAACTCCTTCATAGAAACTGGGACATAATCCTAGAAAATATTTGCTGCTGTTTACTTCTATTATTAATCGCATAAATACTCACTGTGGGTGAAAATATGATGGATGTTGGAAAAATTGCTATTCTCTCTAAGACGTGACAAAGAAGAGTCAGACATCAGACATAAAAAAGTTCATTTATAAAGGACAGAAAAATCTAAATGCGGGTTAAGAAAATAAATGTAATCTCCCCACAAGCTCTAACAACTGGAGGACTTATCTGGCAATAATGAAGACAAACATAAAAAACAAACAAACAAACAAACAAAGAAAACAAAACATAACAGGAATTTATGTGTGTAAATGATGGCCAAAGTTACCGGGTTATTAGTATCCAAAAGGAAGCTAATAAAGAGGGTTCAAAAACTTGACCTACCCATCCTCACCTCAGGTTACAATAATCTATATGATGACATTGTTTCCTTTTCATAGAAGCAATGAAACTAACTAATTACCATCTCAAACACAACTAATCTCACCATAGTAACCACTCATAGCCACGCATATGTTGAGTGACTTATCTTCACCAAAACAGCAGATGCACAGGTGTTTTGAACTTTCCAATATTAACCAAACCCCTGGAAGCCACACCCCCTTCCTCCATCTCACATAATTTAATAATCTTTACTAATAATCTTAACTAATCTTTCATCTTGTCTCAGTTTTCTTGCATGACATGAAATATGCAATGCATTCACTTTCTGTCATGGTAAAAGGGGAATGTTTTAAGTTTGTTAATGTAAAATAAAATCCAGCCGAAATGGGTCAAAAACAGCATTCTTTTGTCCAAAAATGGTCAAATCTAACAATTTACAAATAATCTTAATGGTAATGGGAATTAAAAGTGATTAAAACAGCGTTCAAACAGCACAGCCAGGCTTGTCAAGGTATAAACTCGAACATGTGAGTATGTATCATATGTAACGTGTGAGGGATCACTCTTTTATACTGTAACTTTTATATGCTAAACATACAAGCCTGGCAGTTACCGAACAACCCATATATACACGCTCAACAATGAAAAGGCTATATAAAACATGTACTGGTCCCAAAGTCTTCAAAGTGTTGCAAAGGGGCTTTCCAAATTATATTATCCATATTATCAGGGACTAGTTTACGTGTCTCCAAAACATTACTGTGTATGTTGCTGGAACGCTGACTCATTGCAGAGGCCATATGGTAACCCTTCAGTCTCATTCAATCTCAGTGAGGTGTTAAACATGTTTTTCTCTCTGTCACACCAGTCCACTTCAACCTTCCAATAGCCATTTGCAAACTCCAAAGTACTACTGGGAATGTTTAGTTGGTGAGAGACTCCTAAATAACTGTTCAGAATCATTTTGACTGCACTGCTAGAGAATTTCTGTCTAGATTATTCTGCATCACTCAAAATAAATACAGTATAAGGCTTCATCCACATTAATCTGGAAAAATTTGGCCTTCTGTCTACACTAAGAATGCATTTTACTCCAGTGAAAACAAAGCTTTTAGATAATACTCGCCCAAGTGGATAAATTTGAAAATAATATGCAGAAAGTATGATTATTAACAGGCAGAAATCTGTACTGCCCCCCCCCCCCCCCCCCCCCACAAACCTTTACATATTAATATAACTACTATATCTTTATGTCTCCATCCAAATCATTGCACCTGCTCTCCAGTTTCTACTGCTGATTTGGCTCATTAAATTTGGATTTGGTCCAACTGTTTTGTTAGTTAAAGCAGACAGGTCTTTGTGTCTGAGTTGTCTGAGGTAGCTCTGGTATGTGTGATGTCTGAGTGATTTCAACTGTGTGTCTGTCACCCAACACCAAAGATATTTTACCCCATGCTCTCTCCTTATACAAAATTTTCCAGAATTTCACTTAGCTGGAGTAAACATACATGGACCTTGATAAAAATAACAGCGAGGCTTGTTTATAAATCATGATTTATTTTGATTTGTATTCTACTATTGCCATTCATTTTACTGACAATTTTTACATAATCATTTAGAAAAATGTTTGAAATAAAAATTGACACACCTCTCAGGCATGGAGGGTTGGACAAATGGAAGAAGCATGTGCAGCCAACCTTGAACTGCTGCTTCTGTTGTGTCACAGGGCAGCATGACCAGTTTTTCTGTCCTGACTCCTGGCCACTAATGGCAAACACTTTTCTGTTGCACTACATTTTAAATGTTTGGATGACTTATTCAGATTTATATATATATATATATATATATATATATATATATATATATATATATATATATATATATATATATAAAAATCATAAAAGTGGGGGAAACAAGTATTGAACGTGTCAACTTTTATTTTCAGTAAATACATTTTCAGTGAGGCTATTCACATGAAATTTTCACCAGACATTAGTATTAACTCAAGAAATTCGGAAATATAAAGAATTCACAACATTAAAGTTATGTGTAATATGGAATGATACAGGTAAAAAACTATTGAACACACTAAGAAAAAGCAGTTCTCCAAAGCAAGGTAAGGAACCAGTAATTATAGCTTCTATCTGTGCAAATTAATATCAGCTGGGTTAGTAAATTGATGGTCTTTTCGTTACCAAGGTGTCACACAAGAAACATCTCATGATGGGTAAAGCAAAGAGCTCTCCCAAGACCTTTGCAACCTTTGCATCATACTGGCAGATTCATATAATTAAAGGAACGATGAATGGAGCCCTTTACTGGGAGATTCTTAGAAGAATCTGCTGCCATTCACCAGGACCATGAAGATGAGAGGTGGGTGGACCTTCCAGCAGGACAACGATCCAAAGCATACGGCAAAGGAAACTCTCAGTTGGTTTCAGAGAAAAAAAAAAAAAAATCAAGGTGTTAGAATGGCCCAGTCAATCACCTGACTTGAATCCAATTGAACAAGTTTTAAAGACAATATGTTTAGAAGAATGGGCCAATATCACACCTGAATTCTGTGGCCAATTTATTTTTTTCATACAGGAACCATCTTGAAGCTGTCATTACAAACAAAGGCTTCTCCACTAGCTATTAAATACATTTCAGTTAGCGTGTTCAATACCTTTATCCTGTATCATTCCTCTTTATTGCACATAACTTCATTTATGGACTTCAATGTTTGGATTTAATATAATATAAATTTGTTATTTGGCTCATATTTTTATTACAGACATTTTCAGTACTTCTGTTAAAATGTTTAGGAGCATAAGATTTGAGCTCAGTTTGTGATAAAATAGGCTTAACAGCGATAAAATATGTGATACGCAAATTATTTTGAGGATGTGGTAACTTGAAACTTTTAGCTACACATTCTGCTTGCTAAGGTAGATAATTTTTCCACAGTCGGTAGTACATTGTTGTTGTGGTAGAAATTGACAGCTTTGGCTACTGTTCCCTCAAATTATGACAATTTAATTTAACATTCTGATTTGCCCCTGATTTTGATGAATAAATTTCTCCAACAAATGTGGTTTCCTGATTTTTTGTAATTCTACAAAATTAAATAGTATGTCATAGTATGTCATAGCATAACCACAGTAGTAGGGTGTGTTTAGAATGGTATGAGGTCATGGGACTGTTTCCAATTTGCATGTTCCATGGACATATCGTACATAGTTTGCATCCTTTATTAGGGCAAATTATGAAATAAAAATTGTTATTGGTAGTGAACTTAAAAACAAATTGAAACAACTGACAAATTGAAACAAACGTTCTGTTTGTAACAGACAAATAAGGAGGAGTCTCAAAGTTACCTCGCTAAAAGCATTTGTCTACACTAAGAGATCTGTGGAGTCCAGGCTTGCAATAAACTGACTCTTTCACCACTGCTGCTAAGGATGGACAGATAAGCGACGCCTGCATGGCACAGGCCTGTTTTCCTTCCTGCGGCTTTCTCTCCACCCTGCAGGTTCTTGTGCATACCTGCAGCACTGAAAGATTCCCACATTCTCCCCTTCAGATTTGTTGCTGCTTCTGATGATCTGATAATTTTAAACACCATTTCGCCTTCCTTACATACTGTACAGTATATTAGTACTGTGGCCAATCATTTGTTAAGGCTTGTTATGAAGTTAGGACTATCTCATTAATTATCAATACCTGCAAGGGTACTATGCTGCTTCTGGATTAGAATTATTTAGTAGTTTTATTTAGACTTTTGTTCAGTCCCTAACTTAGTACGTTTGCCTTTAATATGCTATAATACATTGATTCATAAAGACCAGGATTATCTGTTCCAGGTGTGTTACATTAGGGATAAAACTAAGCTCTGGGAGTTAGAATACCTTCATGATCATGATCTTAGTTAGTTTTAGATTAAGTTCATATCTAAATTAATACTTATTATAGATATATTATAGATATTATGTATATATTATAGATATATAGATTATATTATTATAATACATATAATCTAAATATATGTGGCTGTCTGGCACAACTAGTCAGATGTCACCACGGCTGAATTCTGGAAAGTTTTTCTGCCAGTAATATACTTTGAAATCTTTTAAAAATCATAAATATATTTTACCAAAATGACATGAAAATATTTTTAGTTAGTTTAATTTCTAGCACATAGGTCTGTCCAAAGATGAATAAAACCTTAATAGCTAAGTGTGCTTTCTCACGATTTGATTTGAAGTTGTTGAATAGTTACATGCCATAGAGAAATAGATACATGTCTAATTAATTTATTTTGTAATCAGATACCAACTGTCAATATGTATGTCATACTCCTGCACCATCACTTCTTTAGAACAGACAAAAGTAGAAGCTTACACACTCTGTACACATAACAGTGGACAAAGATTTAAAAAAAGAAGCCTAAATGAGCTAATAAAAAGATTTTAAATAATCAGCAATTATTTACCCAAGGTGTTGATGAGGCTTGCATTTGAATGATGAGTGATTTTAATTCAGGTGAAGAGACTGGTGTGGATCCTGCTGCTCATCTTGCAATGGAAATGAAATAAAATCTTCAGATGCAAATTTTCTCCATTTTCACTTTTGAGATTAACCATACTAAAATGCTGTAACTCTACTTGTGACTGAGATATCTGCAAATTATAAAGCATATTTAAATTCAGGAAAACCTATAGTTTTCAGAAATATACATAGTAAAAAAAAACATCAAACTTTGACCATATGGATGGTTTTCCCAGCCCTCTACATATATTTACGTCAGTAGTCAACTGACATTTCATTTACTAAAAAAAGTACATATTTTCACAATATGATAATAGAGCCAACATTCAGACAATGTAAAGTATTAGTTTGTGACTCAGTCATGGAAGCACAGCAGCAGGAACTGTGAGCTGTGAGGGTGTGTGAATGGCCACACAGACTCAAGAAGAGTGTCTATTTTTAGAATCATTAAAGCAATGACATCATTCCCAGTACTTTCCCCAAACACAGCACCTCACAGGAGTGTGTGAGGGTAGGGTTCAGGTACATCAGAGGTCTGACAGTAAATATGCTGATATAGAATCTGCCTTTGCTGGTCATTTCCGAATAGATAAAATATTATATGGTTGAGGAGGAAAGCTGATCCTAGACAGACATGATTATTTACACAAGCTTGACGTACATGGTTTCAGACTGTAAGACTTAACACAGAGGTGTAAAACACTAACAGTAGACATTTCACTTGAAGTTACCAGCACAGACAGTACCACACCTTGTCTAATGCTGAACAAAACTAGTCATCAACTTTAGATGGAAAAACAAATGAACAAACAAAAACTTGACATCAGAAAAATAATGGAAGTGCATTTTGCTCCATTTTTGTTAAACTACAACTTTTTTTATTATTATTATTATTTTTTTTTTTACTTTAACTCTCAAGGCAGACAGATACCAAATAATTTCATTGTGTTGACTCACTTCTGTGAGACCACAAATATGACTTGTACTCTTCGGCCTCATGAAAAACCTGTCATCATAAATCTTCCTGGAGCTGACACGAATAATATTGTGACTCTAAAACAGCCTTGTTTTAATGGCAGAGAATGTAAGAGTGAGGCAGCAGGTAGCTCCTTCACACACACTGGCTCACTTGAACTCCCTGGCGCCTGAACTGATGATATTGGGCTGCGTCCTTAATCCTGGCGTGGTGGTCGTGGTTTAGCCTACACCGTGGCCCCATTCATTCATTGGAGAGCCTGAATAACCAACGTTTATTTTCAGAGGCATTAAAACCAGCGGCTGTGGCTAGCTTATCAGATTCCAGAACAGCCGCCCTTCGTTGTTATTTCACAAAGAAGCTCTCTCTGAGAACAACCTATATTTTCTTGAATTGTTTTTCTTTCCTCCTCCTTGAATGAAATAACAGGCAGTAGCATTTTAGAACAGACGTGGTAAGAGTATCCTAAAAATGCTCCCAGTTGTGATACAATATTAATCTTGATTTTTATCAGGACTTGTTTGTTTTTCAGTTGTCACAGAATAGCTAAAACTGTTTCAAATTAGTTGGCATAGAGTATTTAAATGAAATAATGAAATTGTGTTTAAAGGACATTGAGGTATTTTGACCCCTGTATTTCTGCTTGAGGAATCAGATGTTCATTGATCACTTCGAGATAAAAGACATGCAATGTACAGACATTCCACTCAATCTACGTCATATATTAAATAACACACATGTCAAACATCACCGGTGTGTGTGTGTGTGAGTGAGTGAGTGAGTGAGTGAGGCTTATATGTCCCAAGGCATCTGTGCAATGCCTGCTGTACATTGTATAATTCTTTGTGATGTTGTCTATACTACTTGAGTGGAAAATAAGACAGCAAAGACTTGTATCTTTGTGTCTAAACTAGCAAATGAGCAGAGCCTGGAAGAAGCAAGTCATTGTTCTCTTTTTATTTCCCTGTTTGGTTCATCACAAGTGAATGCACAAATCCTCAGAGAAAGACAGCATGTTTTTGCATGTCCTCTTTCCTACAATGCTGAGAAAAGGACAGGATGTTCTTCGTCAGGCGCAAAGCACAAACAAGATGGCAGTGTTGCGCTTTTCCAGAGCCACCCTTGCAATGGATCATAGAATCGTAGATCTGAACAATAAAAAACTACATACTCACTATACGCTTTGCCTTTCATATTGGTAAACACAGTATTATAAAATAACCCTTGATCAGAAAACACCCTTTTTATAAACTGTACCTCTCTTTATATATATATATATATATATATATATATATATATATATATATATATATATATATATATATATATATATATATATATATATATCTTCTTTCTCTCAAAATTCAACTTGAATCTGCAGACCTGCTTTCAGAATGATGTATTACTGGCATGAGGACTAGTGTGATTTCTTTGGCCTTCCTCTATAAATGATTATTATGAGCTGGGAATTAGCATGAATTCATCAACAGGAAGCATTTATGATTGGCCCTGGTTTGACAACGGCGTCCCTGTGTGCCTGTGAAGCACTTTGCAGCGGAGCCACTATATCTGCGTTTTAAAATAAACAATATCAAACCCTCACTCTGCTGCCAGTGGGATCTCTGGATGGATGGGGCAAAGCCTGGGACCTGCCAAGAGCTCCAGAAAGCAAACATGTATTAAATCCTCTCTGATTAGGCTTCATCACATTCACGTCATGAGCAATGCACACAAGTCAGCGATGTAACTCATTCTGTCTGTGGGTACAAACTGGAGGTGAAGACAGCAGACATGTGTAAAGAGAAACAGAGAGAGAGAGGTACAGTATTAAAATGAAAGCTATAAAAGCCTTTCAGTAAGTATGATTTTAAATACAAAGGGCATTTTGTGGGTTTAGGTGTTAAAAAAAGGCCTTAAAAAAGCTGTCAAAAAAAAAAAGCTGTCATTTAATAGTCTGTGTTTCCACTGTGGCGATGCCAGACCGAGTCTGCTTAACAGGTCTCCCAGGGCCTGTAACATTGTCTGAGATTGAATTTCATCTAAAATTAGCACAGGACTCGATTTATTGCCTCAATCGAGGGCACTGAAAATGCCAGTACCTTCGCCCCAATAACAAAAGGGTAACGCAGAGGTTTGCAATATAACACATTGCTCTAATTCAGCTCTCATCATTTCAGGGCTAAATGTACAAAAATCTGCTCTAATGGAGGTTTATGTTTCTCTCCAGCTTTTAAACACAATTTAAAGGCTCTGGAAAAATAATGACATCCCATCATTTATTTTTAATTGAAGTGTCAAAGAAAACTTTTGTCCTTCTGTGACTTTACTTTTCTAAACGTATTGAAATGAAGGACAGATTTATGCCATCTACCTGACCTCCTGGCACTAGCTGTACATTGCTCGGGAAACTCTATAATAAGCATGCACCCTTCAACAACTGATCCTTTCATCATATTTTTTTTTGTCTTCTACAACTGTTTTCAGTACTCCTCCAGCTTCCTGGGAGAAGAAGATACAACAAAACAACTTGGAACATTAATATGAATAAGCAAAGCACCTGAGATTTGTGATTACTGCTAATTCAATATCTGCATGAAATGACAACTCTGGAGATATAAATATTAGATTGATGTCATGGATGAATAATGTTATATTAATATAAATTAATTATATATTATATATCCATAAAATTTACATGCTTTGTTATTGTTTATTTAATCTCAGTTCCTCTATAAAATATCAAAATATTATTGTTTTTATATTTTAAAATATAAATTTTGGTGACTGAAGCCAAAAAGAAGGAATTTTGATAAAATAGTCCTTTATAGACCAGCCACAGGCTGCAGACACAAATGACCTTTTGATTAGAAAGCAAAGAAATCTCTCAGTGGAAACCATGTTCTCGCCATACTTTCAAACATAGGTGTTGACTTAAAGAAAATGACTCGTTCCTCCCTCCCACCCTCCCTCTTTTTCCAAATGAATATAAAAACATCTCAAATGGCTCCATTGCAAACCCACACTTAGTAAAATCCAGTGGCCTTCCAGTAATTATCAGTGATTATTTGACCAGCCCTTTTCCTCTTTTGGCCTAGGTGTGAGCTCCTGGTTCTATTACTGAACAACAGTGTCTGGCTGAAAAATAATAGTCTCCCACATCCCAGATCAGCCAGCAGCAAGTTTTAGTCCAAACATGCTAGGTGCCCTCCAAGTCTGGTAGAAACCTCATACCCATCAAATCTGGCAGTTCTCTCACTCTGTGTTGGACCATCAGCTCCTTTTTGCAGAGGCACAAAGAGCATACACATTATTCACTTTGGTACAATATCAAATGACAAATCTAAAATACATCAATGCCTATTTACACTATTTATTACAGTAGTTACAGTAGTTATGCATGCTAAATTCAGCATCATGATTTTAATTGACCATGTCCATGTTTGACCATGTTGCACTGATATGTTGCAGTATATATATATATATATATATATATATATATATATATATATATATATATATATATATATATATATATATATATATGGTATGAGAAATGCTTAACTTTGGAAGAAAATATATCTCTTAGGACTTCATAGTGAAAGTTAGAATAAGCTAGAATATAAGAATAAATGCTAAAAAAAATCTTCTCTCATCCATTTCTTGATTAAAATATTTTTTCACTAAGTCACTATTCAATTTTGGTGTATTACAATTTTTTTGCTTGTTATCGAATGAAAACCAACTGTTTTGTAAAACTTTCGCAAGACTATGCTTACCCCAGCACACGTGAAAAATCCCTTAAATTAAAGCTGATATTCTGCACTTTAACGTCATAGATATTCTTTCATTTCAAATCCAATGTGTTGTGGATCAGAGTGAAAAGAACAAAACTGTGTTACTGTCCAATTTACAGAATACATCATAGGCTAGTAAATGGAGCTAATAATGATAGAGTGCTTAAACAAATACATAAGCAGATGGATAGATACATGGATGGAAGCACATAATTTCTCATCATTCACTTCCCAATCTCATTGTGTTGAACCTACTGATTATGGACGGCACAACTGGCTTCCTTTGCAGACACATGGACGACACTCTCCAGCGTCTGTGCTCCGAACTGCAGTCCTCTGAGGAGGAAATTAGACTCGATGCTCCATTAATGGTATGTGAGAGGGCACAGTGATGATGGTGGATGTATTAAGCCACTTGATTGCATCCCAAAACCCTTCAAGCTTATGTAAGCACCATTCATCTGTGGTGCAATTTGACTGGAAAGCTCCTGATGAGAGACAAATGGTCAAAGCGAGGCTGTGGCAAAGCAGGGATGAAGAAGTAAAAGAAAATGTTGTTGCGATAAATCCTTCTTTTTTTTTTCTTTTTTTTTTGTTAATATGTTAGTGTGTAACTTAGGGTAATACTGTATGCTAAGAGACTCACCTGCAGCCCACTGGACTGTACATTACTGCACTGTACTGTATCAGTATGACAATTTATTAAGTTGTTAGCGTACATGTTAACAGATGCCATGTACATTTGGGAGTAGCGAGAGGCAGTACTGTTTGGACAACATGACTGAGTGTGCTTTTCTGCTCCCACTGGAAGTATGTGTATGTGTGTATGTTTAGTGACCTGGCTGTACAGCAGTTGGTTATATGTCACAGACAGTACCTGACAAGTTGAATGGCCATTCAGGCATTTCGTTTTCATTTGCCATAGGTCTTAAGTGGCTCTCAAGCTCTCAGTTACTTAGCTTTGCTGGCAGATGATTTGTGGGTCTCTAAAATAATGTTGGAATGACCTGGAAAACATATGTTTTTTGTCTATAGTCACACCTGTGACCTTACAATTACAGGATACTTCACTCATTACATTTGTTCCCTTTGACATAACAATATATTTTACCATGACTGCCTAATAAGTATGTACTACTTACTTAACTACTGCCATAACTGTGTAGTTGTAATGTGTTCATAATATTATATAATGAGAAAATATGGGAAGATAGTTTGCAGGAAATTTATATTAGTTAGGTTAATGTATTCATAAGTACGCAAAGTCCACATAAAATCAAAATTTTTTTGCCTTTTAGTATGAATATGTTAGCCTTGAGGTTATCTATAAGCTAGTGTTGTCCAAAACATTGACAATATTTACATTTAGAAAATATGTGCACTCAAAATCTACAGTCTCTCGCTACCACCCATATGGATCAACAATTTTGATTACATCAGCTTCTTATCAGACTTTCTGTCCTATGAAATGCTCTCTAGAATCTGAAGTGTCCTGCCCCCAACAGTTGTAGGTTTCCTCTTTAGGCAGTAAGCTAAACACTATTGGCTATTTAAAAAGGGAGGAGCCACTCTACATGTTCTGACCTGACTTCCTGTTTCAGTGGAAATTATATCAACATATTGAATAATGGTGCACATTTCAAGGCACTCCATGGGGACTTGAATTTATGTGTGCCCGTATTCTCACTGTATGTTATTTATGCGCATAGTACATAATTTATTGTTGTAAAATTCTAATATTATCCACTGTTAAAATCACTATACAAATAAAATAAAATTTAATTGAATAATATTGACAATTCTATTGTGTTGAGTGAACCCTTAGAGAAAATAATTTTTCTTTTTCTTTTTTTTTATTGTTTGTATTTTTTTATAGATATTTTAGCTATGTGCACACATTTTTCACATGTAGTGGACATGTGGTGCATGTGTTTTTATTTTCACAATGATTTTTTTTCACATCATTAATTGATTTTCATGTTTCAAATGTTCAAACGTAGGGAACGTGGTTTTACTTTTCAATAATTATTTATTACACTGTTCACATGATGTCACTTGTTTTCTCACTTGAATTCTCATTTCAGGGCATAACATAATCATTACTCACATGCGAAAAATGTATAATTACATGTGAATGTATGTGATATATTTGGGAAATAAAAAATTGGTGAAAGTTCATGGCCTTAATTAGGCTATGAAGCATCTGCTATTTATCAGTGGACATGGTGTAAAATTGTCACCTTAATCCTTAATCTGCTTCAGAGAAATAACCTGTAAATGTGCTAATCCTCATCCACCCTTTGTCATGGGAAAAAAAACACTCAATGATGTTGCATGGTAAAAGAACACTTAAAATGCGGCTGCTGTTTCAACCAGTCAGAGCAGGTGTGGTAGGCGAGTGTGGGTGGGGTGAGAGAACAAGCTCTTTTGCACTTGATTCTGGCATGAAAGGGGGTTGTAGTTTCTGTTTGAAAGACAGCAAGTGTCCAACACAACTGACAAAGCCCAAATAACCTGTCCCACCACATGGCAAGACTGGTCTAAATTAGAAAGTGTGTCTGCATCCCCTTTACAGGCAAGCTGTCGAGTGGGTGTCCACATCAAAATCCCAAGAACAACTGCACAGTGTAAATACTGTACTAGTTGTTAGAAGTGAAGATGAAAGTGGCTTGGGGATTAAAATCTTCTTTTTTCCCACTGTGGTGTCATGCATGAAGATTAATGATGGATTTAAGAAGCAACAACTGGACACACTTACTGTAAAAATCTGGAAATTTATAAACACAAACCAGGTGTTCTATGAATTAAATTTTTTATATTTCACTAGTTAAACCACTTTTAATTTTGAACTGGAATTTTATTGTAGAGGAATGTTACTACTTGACAGCTATATGATTATGAGTGGAATTGTTATGTTACCCCTCTATGGAGATTGAGCCATACTGTACAATCCCTCAGTGCACAAGAAGGAATGCAGCTACATACAGAACTTCTTTCATTTAAAAACTGTGCTATGGCCTTATCGTGGCTTATATTTCCAGCTTGGCTTATATATATATATATATATATATATATATATATATATATATATATATATATATATATATATATATATACACACACACACACACACACACACACACACACAGTAATCTGCAAAAGATTTAGGCACCCTATATTTTTTAGTACAATCTTTGTTATAGATTTTTTATTTTATGACTTTATTAAGTTAGTAGATTCCCAAACATTAGTTTTCTAGCACAAAATTTCAGAAAAATGTCTGTATGTTATTAAAGAAAGCAGCATATTACGTAAGAGACCACTTTTCAGACAAAAAACACAATGAAGGCTGCTGGGTTTTGCTGCAAAAATAAACAGGTGCGACAGTCAAAGTCTCCAGAAGAAGTGGGGCTGGTTCTGAAAGACGCTCAATAAAACTTACAGCTCATTTCCACAAATTGTACCAGAGACTACTATTTTATTTATTTTTTGTCACACCAAATATTACTCTTTACTGCTCTTTACATTATTTAATGTAGAAACATTTAATTTAATTATTTTGACGGCATCTTTGCTCTACAGCATTTATTTTGCATGTGCCTAAAATGTTAGCACTGTATTTTCTTTTCTTTTTTAAGATAATGCACTACTGTATAGCCCACTTTATTTATTTATATGTTGTTTCCTTATCAAGATTTCAGCATTTTTAATTAGTGATTAGACAATTAGTCAATAGACATTTGTGAAAGCAGTAGAGACAATGAAGCAAACACATAGTAATTTATCATTACAATATTACACCACTTAAAGTTCCCTCCACTAATATTGCCACCCTTGGTAAAAATGAGCAAAGAAGGTTGTGAAAAATTGTCTTTATTGTTTAACCTTTTGATCCCTAGGTTTAATGACCACAAAATCAAGGTCCTGCCATGGCCATCCCAGTCCCCGGACTTGATACCCGTAGAAAACCTGTGGGGTGAACCGAAGAGGAGAGTCCACCAGTGTGGACCTCATAATTTGAAGGATCTGGAGAGATTCTGTATGGAGGTATGGTCTCAGATCCCTTCCCATGTATTCTACAACCTCATTAGGCATTATAGGAGAAGACTCTGAGCTGCTATCTTGGTAAAAGGAGGTAGCACAAAGTATTGACTAAAAGGGTGCCAATAATTGTTGCACACCTATTTTTAACAAAGATATTTTTTGGACAAACCTGTGTTGTGTTTGCAATTTGATATCCATGAGAACAGAATTTTTTTTTTTTTTAACAAAAGATAAAAAGGTTAAACAATAAAGACAATTTTTCACAGCCTTCTTTGCTAATATTTACCAAGGGTGCCAATATTAGTAGAGGGTACTGTGTATGACACTACAATACTGTAACATTGCAGTGGAAACCCTGTAACATTATAATACAAGGAGATTACTAATTATGTATTGTAAAAATACATAATTAATTGACAGCAGTACTAGAAAGAAAACTGCATAGAGAAAATGTTGCCAGTAAGTGTTAAACTTATTTTAAAATTGCACATTACCATTTAAATACAATACAGACAAGTGTCAAAAATGTCTAAAAATGTGAAATAATTTGAAATTTAATTTGAAATTGGGTTCCTGAATACCAAGCATCATTTTCATCCTCCTCCTCCTCCTCCTCCTCCTCCTCATCATCATCATGATCAGAACCCTGGTGGATGTTTGGTGGATGTTCCTATTTCAGGAACACTGTGCATTAGGGGAAATGTCCAGTGTCCAGTCCATCACACATGCACACGCGCACACACGCACACACACGCGCACACGCACACACACACACGCACACACGCACACACGCACACACACACACACACACACACACACACACACACACACACACACACACACACACACACACACACACACACACACAACTAGGGGTAATTTAGAGTAGCCAATCCACCTTTTTAAGAAGTGTGAGAAAACCAAGAAGCCTGGGCGAAACATGTGTGGACACAGGGTTACATTGGGGAGCTCATAAAGAATATGTTTCCTTAAATGACATATTGTTTAACTGTGTGAGGCTATAGTTTGCCAAGTGCATTCTAGATTTGCATGCACCACACGTTATTCAAATAAATTGTATTAAACCTCTGAGGTATAAACACAGTGTTTGCATTATATGTCTAATGGCAAACAGTATGCATCAAAATAAGCAAATAACACTATCTTTATGATGTGACATAGATAAGAATGTGTGAAATAATGTCTAATGTTAAACAGTTCTTAGTAAAG
This sequence comes from Ictalurus punctatus, assembly GCF_001660625.3. Lineage (NCBI taxonomy): Eukaryota > Metazoa > Chordata > Actinopteri > Siluriformes > Ictaluridae > Ictalurus > Ictalurus punctatus. Next base: position 22,798,877 of record NC_030417.2, on the reverse strand, counting down.
TTGTGTAAAGCCTTTCTGCACAGACATACACACTTCAGTATTTATCAACTTTGTAAGGACACAATGTTGCTAAATAGTGAATCACATGGCTGAGAAATTGTGGCTTGCAAAAGAAACAAGTATATCTGTAAAAAATAGACAAATATGTGACAAACAGCATAGAGGCCTTTATGCCAGCACTGAATGCACTGACTTTTGTCTCTTTATTTTTGGCATTTGGTAGGGTTTTTGGGACAGAGCATAAAGAGCCTTCTGTAAGGACCATCCAGACACACACACTCCTCCTGTCTACACTGATATCACAATCAGAGAGCCACAGCTGCAAGCCTTTCCTCCGTACTCTGTGAGCTACACAGACACGCACGGGTGCATACACACGTACAGCTGCATGTGTTGTTTTGGAACTGTGGTGAGTCTGGTCTGGAGTGTGTGGGGGTTTGTTTCCTCCAACAGTTCCAAATGATGCCCATCCAGACTTTTAAAAAGACAAGGCTGTTGTTGAAACTCTTACCCACAAGAAATACAGCTACTTTATTTAATGGGATTTGAAAGCATATCACAGCAACATGCACTGTTTATTTTTGCTGAATTTCCAATCAATTTAGAATAAAATTAGAATATGTGTACGATACAAATAAATCTTAGAACAATCAATAAGAAATAAACACAATGTTTTTATTAAAAAATCTGTGAGAAAGACTGTGAGAACCTAAGAGGTCAGAAGTACATATATCAGGAGAAACAGAGCAAAATGTACTCACAATGTGTCTGACCTTACTGTGCCGTGGAGTGCCTACTAATTTCTCTTTCTGTGAGACACAAATTTCACTTTAAAGGCTTTGAAATACTAGAGGTTGTCAACTGTTAAAAGCTCTTTAAATTAACAGATATGCTTATATAGTAAGCATACAGTACAGTACATGGATAGATAAATGTATTAATAATGGTTTCACACCATTGTGAAGGACATTAAAACAGTTGACATGACATTAGATTCCGGGTTTATTTTATTCTATGACCAGTGTTGCCAGAGGTGTGTGACAAAAGGAGGTCAAAAGACAAGCAATATTAAAATATTCATATATTAGTTGAATAGCTGTTTCACTATTTTCCTAAATATGAACTCATATTATCACATTTTGTTTTAAATAAAGAAAATCTATGAGAATGAATGGAAAAAGTGCCTAACCTGGCACCTGGCAACTCTGTCCATACAGCAACATATGGTTCTAATTTTCACCTGATTTTGGAGGTAGACAAAATCATGTGCAAAACTGGCCACCTTTAATTGCCCAAAGTTTAGTACACTGAATGAAATATGCAATTAGTCACGCTTCCAAGATATACACTCACTTCTTTTTTTTTTTTTTTTTTTGCACTTCACACTTTGTGTTCCTAAGGCCCAATCTAGGTTATGGTAATGGATTGTATGATTCACTGTTTTAAATTAATGGTTATTCTAATAAATATGTATAGTTATTCTGCAAAACACCATTACATGTATACAGTATAATGACCTCATCTATGTATTTGATTCTATTGTATTGTTGATTGTATTGTATTTGATAATAACCTTTTCCAGTATTTCATGCTGAGCATGTCCTACACTGACATTCCATGTGACCTGAAAAACATTTACTCATCTGTTTTTTCCTGATATATTGCACAAATGCACAAGCATCATGGTTACTGCGTATGCACTTTTGGAACAATTGGAATGCACAATTGGAAACCCAATTTCCAATCCTATTTGCTGATGTCTTTCACAAAGATCCAATTGCAAATGTCACTGTTTGGACACTTTTCCAGTTGAAACACAGCTGGTTGAACAGCTTTTACAACTAAAGCCCTGCCATCCATGCCCCAATAATACACTCTCTTTCAGAGTTTCTAAGATCTTCTTTTGTCAAAATCCAAAATTGATGTTAGCTGGATACAGTTAACAGAACATAGTAGGATGTCAATTGTTTAATTGTATTATGCAGTATTCCTGATTTAAGTTTCAATTGACACACTGCTTTATTAGTAAGATGATAAGTGAGCACAAAAGGAGTTCTCACTGTTCTAGCAGTAGGTTGTTTATAGCTCAGTGCATCTGCAGGGCATAGCATCATCTATGACTTTCTTCGGAAATCCACTGTAATAAAAATAATCACACATTTCTTCATTTTCCTGGAAGACTTGGGAATGGAATTTTTGCAGTGTATGGGATAGGAAGTAAAATTGGTGTCTAGAATGAGATGTTTATAATAGATGGTGATTTTCAAAGAAGAATCTTGTGGCATCTGACTAAAAGGTTTATGCTCAAGCCAGGGCATGTGATAGTACATGTAATACTTAAGGGCTGTGTGAAATGTGGAGACTTGAGCACTTAGCAATGCCAAAAACCTTATCAATGTACCAGTTGAACTTTAAAACATGAAGCCAATAATGAAGCACTTTAGTAATAAGACAAATTCTGAATATATTATGAGGATATCAGTGGGTGTATTCTCTTCCAGAAAAATTGTATATGGTGCATTCACATTGCAGTGGCACAAATCATTTTTCATCATGCCACTCACTGATTTTCTATAAAGACAGGCAAAAATCCTTAGCAGAAAATTGTGGGAACAAGATTGGCATGAGGGAAGTGAGGAGAGCAGAAAAATGGAGACTTTCTTAACTTTTTGCTGTGGTCAGACAGATTGCTTTATGTGTCATTGCTCTTGTCATGAGTCATGCCTACAAACACATCATTTAAATGTAGCAAAATGCATTTGGGACATTTTTATCCACATTCCAAATGCTTTAACTGCAATATATGGCCCTTGTGTGCCTAAATTCATACTTTGAATGTATGGAATGGAATATTTTTCTGATATTTGGGAAAATATGATTTCAGCAGCACAGTGATTGAAAATTCATTTTATTGCCCTGTATACATCCACCAAAATATCTACAAAAAAACAGGAACTAAATGGTCTAATTATTATTATTATTTTTTTTATGTATTTAATGCTTAAAACCCACATTGAGTGGAAGAGAAATAAAATGTGTTAAAAACATTCATTGGGACTTGAGGTAAACATGCTTACTTTTTAGTGACACACCCTGAAAGCTGCCAACAGCTCATTAAGGAAATGTTATGCTACACTAAAATGTGAATGTGCTTTTGAGTGTGTATAGACTTTTGATGTCCAGTAAAAAAGGCAGATGGTTGTTTTGCAAGGTCTGCTCTTTCATGCATGGATTTGTAGAAAGTATGAGGAGTGTCCCACAGCCACACACCAAAGTCTAGTGGAAAATCTTCCTAGAAGAGTGGAGGCTGTTATAACAGCAAAGGGGAACCCACTCCTTGTTAATGTTCATGGATTTGCAATGGGCACATACTGTATGAATGTGATGGTCAGGTGTCCACTTACTTTTGGCCTTACCGTGTATAACAGTCTTGTCCAACATAGCTATGGAAGACAGGGGAGAAGTCCACCATCAGCACCATAATTTCTGATTTGCCTATACACTGATATCAGTTCAGGTATTTTCTTCAAACAACAACTACACCATCTTTATACCTTAATGACAACTTCATTTCTACTGCTGAGATTAAACAGATTAAAACAAGATTAATTAAGATTAAGATCAAACAGATTAAGGCTTTTGGGGGGTGTATGTGTGTGTGTTAAACTTTATGTTGATAATTTCTCTTTTGCAGGTACTGATGTAAAAAAAAAAAGTGTTGTCCTGTAAATAGTGTTAAGAATGATTTAGTAGAACAATAGAGTTGTATATTTCTGAAGACAAGTCAACAAAATTTCCACTGACTAGGACTATGTTGTGTTTTAAGACTATGTTGAGTCTTTAGTCTCAAACAATAAATCTTCATGATCATTAATAGCATTAGCATGATATACTATTTATATACATTTCATTCATTCTTCAAAACTGTAATGCAACACACAGCATTAATTGTTGTTTGCCTTTAATCAGTAATACCCTACAGTGACTTACTTTATAGAACAAAGATTATTTATATGTTCTGCTGATCTGAATACTGTATGAAAAAGTGTTCAGGTGCTACTTCATTTATAGCCAACATTGGTTATAACTATGCCAATGACTGAAACATCCATATTATGAGCTGGACCCGATGGATTGTAAAATTGATATATTAATAAATAACAGGATGGTGAGGTTTATGAGCCAGTAACATAGCAACTTGTATACACAGTATATCCATTAACCTGCTTTATATTGATAAAGCAACTTCTGATTTAACATTGCCTGCAAATTTGTGACGGGAGTGGGGCAATTACCCTTATCAATGGAACAAGTGTATAAACCTATCCCAGATTATATGGTTATTATATTTACCTTGTACAACTGAATTCCATTTGATAAAAATCTCAAAATTTTCAAAAAGAAAGGAAAGAAAAGATAGCATTATAAATAAATATAAAAATGTGAATTTGTATGACGAAAAATCAGGAATTCCACAATACCTGCAAAAACGGTGCCACCATATTACTCCAGCTGTCTGTCTCCTGCTAGTAGGATTAATACTGGGGCTAATGGAGCCTTCTGAAGTGACACACAGATGAGTAGACTGTGTCAGTGTTTCAAGATAGCTGGAATGTGCTTCTTTGATCAGCAAATTATGATTTCACCATTAGAGCTAAACCTGGCACATGCGTCCCCTTTTGATCCTCAAGCACTGAGTACTGTTCTTCATATCACACACACAGGACAGCCAGACCCTACCATCCTCTTGCTGTGATTTTGGCTTAGACTCAAACAAACCAAGACATGTAACCCTACACATGCTCTGACAGAACTAAATTATCCTGCTTCCTAGGAGGCTGGAACATGGACATCTCTCCAAATTAAAGGGAGATGGCATCATGTAAAGAGGTACTTATGAACATGCCACATATTCAGGCAGATGTGCTCAGATGAAAAATAATACAAATAAAATGGAAAGAAGTTATAGAAACAGTACCCTGATCTGATATCTTGAGTTCCTATGACCATTCAAATTCACATACCAAAAGAAAGACACCAAAGACATGATATGGTCATTAAAATCTAAAGGAGGAAATTACCAGTTATAAAAAAGTCTGTGAAAGGTCTGTGTGTGTATGTGTGTATGTGTGTGTGTGTGTGTGTGTGTGTGTGTGTGTGTGTGTGTGTGTGTCATAGCATCGAGCACTGTTATCCAACAGTTTATTTTACCACGAGTATTGCTGTAAACATTTCATCTGCATGCTTGGCACAGGCGGCTTAAACTTAACGGCCTCATTTTGAGGTCACACTGGTCCAACTGGTTCTTTCTGATTGGCTTCCTTGAAAGAGTTGCTGTCTGTTCACTTATTAGTGGTTCGTTGTAATACACACCTCCAATCTCATAGGCTGCTAAAGATGATCTTACGATTATGAGTAACACTGATAATGAAAATGTTTTATGAGAGTAGTACACTGCAGAAACTAGGCTTGATGTAGTAAAAGCTAGGGCCAGACTGATAACTGATAATAACCAGACTGATAATGACCTGATAATTACACCAATAATAACCTAATAATTAAGATAAAAGTAGACAGATAAAAGAGTGTGCAAGTGCTTCATGGGGAAAGAGCAAATGGTCATAAGGAAGAGTAAGCAAATAAGCTTAAAGATAAGACTGCACATTGTTATAATAATTTAAACTAACACCAAGCAACATCAAATACATTTTACTCTAGTAACTCAGGAAACAGGCTTTCAGCAGTTTGCAATAAACAAATCAAACAAAAGCAATTGAAGTAGTTCAACACAACAAATGCTTCAAGTGGTTTCCCCAAATTCAACTGAAAATTCAACTTGTAATTTCTCCAGTTTCAAAATTATTCAACTCCTGAATAGAATCCCCCACAACAGCACAAATATGCAAAACAGGTGTTGTCTCAAGCACACCTGATGCCCTAATCAAGGGCTCCATTACACTTGAAATACCTGAACTGGCTAGGGGAAGAAAATGAAATACCTGGATGAGGTAGAAAACGGAAGCTATTCAGGTATTTCATGGCTGCAACCAGATTTCAGAGAATCAGGTTGTGAAAAACCCTTGAGTGACTGCAAAAGACTTGCAGCAAGACTTGGTGGTAACAGACACTAAGGTTTAAGTGAGCACAGTAAGGTGCTGTCACGATACGAAGTTGGATATGGATGCAAGCGCGGATTTTCAAACATTTAATAACAAATAAACAAAATAAAAAAAGACTCTACAACAAAAATACGAAATATTGTGGCAAAAACAAAACATGGCAGCAGAAACAAGGCATATAAAGACTAATGTAAGACAAGGAAGCAGTGCAAACAGTAACTATATATAGGAATGCTCATTAACAGAAACGTGATACAGGTACAGGTGTTAATGTGACATTGATGTAGTATGGTGCAGTGGCTGCTGGGAAATGAAGTCCAGAGTTCCTTCCTTGATACAGGTGCATACTAAAAGCAGAAGGTTTCCATGCCAGAACTCCAAGACATACACTACTACTAACCCAAAAGCACAAGAAACGTCGGCTCAAAATAATATAAATAAGCCACAGAAATTTTGGGATTCTGTTCTCTGGAGCGATGAAATAAAATTGGAAATTTTCGGCACAATGGATCAGCGGTATGTGTGGAGGAAGAAGAATGAAGAAAGAACACTCTGTCAAGCATGATGGTGGTCTGATGATGCTCTGGGGCTGCTTTGCATCCTTTGGCACTGGAAACATGCAGCGTGTGGAAGGCAAGATGGATTCATTGAAGTATCAGGAAGTCCTAGGAGAAAACGTCTGTGAGGAAGCTGAAGCTTGGCGTCATTGGACCTTCCAGCAAGACAATGATCCTGATCATACCTCAAATTCCACCAAGGCTTAGTTGCAGAAGGAGTCCTGGAAGATTCTACAGGGCCATCACAGTCACCTGACTTGAACCCCATTGAAAATCTCTGGTGGGATTTGAAGAAGGTGGTTGCAGCATGCAAACCCAATAATATAATTGAACTGGAAGCCATTGCTCATGAGGAATGGGCTAAGATGTCTCAGGAACAGAAGCTATGCAGCTCATTTGCAGCAGGTCATAACAGCATTAGGGTGCTCTACTAAGTACTAAAGATGCTTACATTGAAGGGCTTGAATAATTTTGAAACAGGAGAAATCATTATAAGTTGCATTTTCAGTTGAATTTGGAAAACCACCTGAAGCATTCATTGTTTTGAACTATTTCAATTGCTTTTGTTTGATTTGTTCATTGCAAAAAGCTGAAAGTCTGTAAATTTTGACAATAAACCTGATCTTCACTGGGGGTTGAATAATTTTGATTGCAACTGTGTGTGTATATATATATATATATATATATATATATATATATATATATATATATATATATATATATAAATTTATATAAGTGGACTAAGTACTTAGACTTAGTCATTATATCACTGATGTAGCAGAGCAGACTCTGAGAAATCTGAAGACTCTGAAATCGAGAGAGAGAGAGAGAGAGAGAGAGAGAGATCTACCTGTGTTACAAGCAAACTCATGTTAAACCACAAGAGCACTTACTTTAAGAGTGTGCAGTGGCCATAACTACAAGCCTTTGTTCTCTACTGAACCTGATGAAACACCTCTTCTAATAGTTGCATACCACACATTGCCTAGCAAGGAGAGTCACAAACAAACATCTTTTTCATACATTGTACATCAGAAGCGGCTTATACCCAAAGATTTTGCTGGGGCAGGACGACATTAATAACAACATAGCTTCCAACTAAATTAAGTTGAGAGGCTATCACATTAACTTATGCTACAGGGTACTATCTAGTGAATTTTTTGAGTAACCCAATAATAAGCTGTTGAGAATTGACAACATACAATTTTAGACATACCTTTGTTCAAGTGTGTTCGATATAGCAGATGTGTTTCCTTGCAAGTCGCACACAGAAAGGTTTATATAATTAACCATGGTTGCAAGGTTTCAGCAACATTTCCAGCCCAACTACATCTCAAAAACCGTAGAAAGTGGAAAACAAGGTCACAATGGTGCACACATATTTATGATGTATGGACATTATCCACACCATAATCCCCCTTTCCCTCTCCCAATAGAAATGTACAGCATAAACACGCTGTCTGCACTGCACTAATTCTAATTATTTGCTATAAACAAGATGGCAGACGCAGAGTATTTTTCGACTAACCCAGTTTGTCATAAAAAAGTGACCTTGGCAACCCTATCACTTGTCCTATGCACCTCCTCTACTGAAAATGTTCATAGCATGATTCCTGTCCCAATGGGCTTCTATTCAAGCTGGTTGTGGTTCCCATTATTGACCATATAAACTCTATTGTGTTAAATGGGGCATTTAGCTTTCTTTCCTGCAATTGTACAACATCTATAAAGATGAGCAAAACAGTGGCAAAACAAAACAAAAAAAGTTGCTCACTCTAAAGAGGTAATTCTTATATCGTGGAATTTAAAATGCATGGAGCTGTGAATGAGGACTTTATGAAGATTCATTTTATTAAACACCACAACATGATGTTTGAGGTAAGATATTTTTGTTTGAAGGTAGGGAAAATAAGGGATCTAATCTGAGCATAGCCCCTTGCTTTAGTGGTATGCTTGAATTAATATTTGGTCATATACATCTTAAAATTTATTATGTGTGGGTGTGTGAGGGGGATTTTAAGTTAAGGTTTCCATTTCTATGTAGGCTTATGGAAAAGTGTAGCCATTAAAAACCTCTGAATGATAGGATGCAACACAAATCATAACTTCACAGGATGCAACACAAATCATAACAAATCGAAACTTCCTTGTTGTTAGGCATGCTATAACTTACTGCCCTGACATTTAGATTCTGCATTTGAAAACATATAGTAGAATTAATTGTCTGTATCAGTCCTCCATTTTTTTTTTTTTTTGAAGCCTTATAACCGGAGGTGAGCAGGCTAGTGCTAGGGAGCTAAACCACAAACAAAAAATATATAGTAGCCATAAATATTCAATAAGGAAATGAACAAATCTAGGACTTCACTCATCCTCCTCACCACAAGGAAACTTTCCTAAAATAAATATGTTAAAATCTTATTTGGACTTGCTTAGTCAACAGCTGAATTTGGAAAGGGGAACTTTGAACTGTTGGGTCATGGAGTGCAGGAAACAACTGAGTACTGATGTGAAGGGCATTATTCAAATTTTGTTTGGCAGTGACACAGCTGATATCGCGTTACATTACTTTTGCATACAGTTGGTGTAATAACACTGTAAAAACCTTTTTCCAGCTTAAAGGAAATGTTATATTAGGAATATTATGATTTATTTGTCTTGTATACATGATGAACACATAGGGATGAAACAGCATGTAAAATTAACAATATAATAATTTTTCAACCCAACATATCAGTTTCCAGTATATAATAATGTATATGCTTAAAATTTTTAAAGTCAATGACATTAAATTGCATGGTTAGAAAAAAGAAAAATACAGCATATATTAAAATCACACCAGTAAAGAGGCTCATTTTCTTCAGTAATTTATCAGAGGTAGAAATACAGTGTTGCACATGGTATGTAGGCTACCTTGATTCTTTTTCGTAACATGTTTTAAAGAGAGTTCTGAACTTGTATGTGTTTGCAGCATTATACATTTAGTAGTATTGCATATTATTAATAGTATCATTCATGGCTTCATACCTCTTAGTAACCACTTTTTCCTGTCAGAGTTTCAGTAGATCTGGAGACTATCTTGGGAATATGGAGTGTTAGGTGGGGATACACCTTGGATGAGATGTCAGTCCATTGCTATTAATATTATATACCGTATTTCATCTTTTTTTTTTTACTTGCATGTATAACACACACACACACACACACACACACACACACACACACACACACACACACACACACACACACACACACACACACACACACACACACACACACACACACACACACACACACTGACACACACACACACTGACACACTGATACACAAACAGACACTTTGTTCAACCCATACAACTTGCTCTCTTCTCCACCTCTACCCACCCACACACAGCCACGGACACACACAAATGTTAATTTGCATTTTTCCCTGCGTTTAGTAATTCTTCTCACTTCTGCTTCCCAGCAAATACCAGCAGAGGATTTCTTCCATTTCTAGCCAGTGAGGCCTGTGTTTTCCTGTTTGCATATTTAAGGTGTCAGCAAAATGGCCATCCCATTAATCATGGACCTTAAGCAAACCACTTTGAGAAAGAATTTCCAAATCACTGTTTACACACTAATTTGTTCTTGTAATATTAATATCATGGGTTTTAAAGTCAGCAGTTTTTGGATGCCGACTTTAATGCACAAAATACGGAGCGGGTGTAAAATGTGAAGGTAGCCAGGCATCAGAGATATAATGGGGGCAGTGTGTGAATTTGGATGGTGGATCACAGGTTTGAGGCCTGGTCTGGGCTCGGCAGAATAGTAACATAGTTTTTTGAAGGGAGAGACCAAGTTGCAATAATAACTTGAGTGTTGGATTATAATTTTTTAGCATGTGGACTGTAGCATTAATAATTTTTAATATGCGGTCATTTACACGTCAAGTCTTTCTTCCACTGAGTTTGACTTCAGGCATCAGTGAAGCTGATCCTACATCAGAGCTCTTACTCCAAGAACTGATGACTTGTACCTGTTCATTATATTTAATCAAGCTTGAAGGAAGAAATGTGTGATGAAACTGGCAACACTGCAGATGAGACGCAAGTGTAGCCAACCTCTAATCAAACCAGGCTGGGAACATTTTAGTGGGCTGCATAAAAATTCTTGTTGATTATCAGAGTTAACTCCACCTTTGCTTTCATGCCTGGCACAGGGCTCTAGGAACATGTTAACAGTCATATTAAAAATTAATATTCAAATAGAGGAACTGGTTATGACCTGCCATTGCACTTTTGGCTACCACTGATTGCCTGAAATCAATCGAAAAACAGTGGGTCAATGCATGGTCCCTGAAACATATCTTAGAGGCTCTTCAAAAACTAAATAAATCAACATCACATCGAGGCAGAGTCTACGGAACAATCTTCCGTCTGCTCCTCAGACGAGTAATTGCTCACTTTTCACATCTCATGTGTTTTAAATTTCCTTTTCGGATTGGAGTGCAATGGAGCATTCTTCCACAGCTCCCTCAAAGTTTACCCAAGTGCGGTTTCTGGAGTTGGAGGCCCCCGACTATTATCTGAACGTGGGCCACGCTGCCGATTAGACAGTGGAAACATTCCCCCATCAAGCTGAAGGAGCTTTTCACATCCTCTGTGAGATCAGTGGGTTGTACATGCTCGAGCGCAGACAACTAGGCCATAAAATATTTGGCACTTTTGACAAATCCATTTAAGCCTAATTGAGCAGCTGGTGATAGTGAGAACGCAAATAGAAGCCTCCTGGTGATCAAATATTGACTCATAACTATGGATAGAGATGCTGGCTTTGGCCAGGATTCTTCCAGGCTGATGGTCAGTGTGACATTTTGCAGATTTACAGAGAAGCTCAGTAGGGAATGTGTGAAGGATCAACCAACAAAACTGGGACAATCTTGGCAAATCAGAGGAGTTCTCTATTTGAAATTGTATTTTTTTTTTTTTTTAACTTCATCCTCTCCTGGCAGGTCCCATTAAGCCACATTACAGCAATATTTCTTATAAGTACAGTATTGCACCTAAGAACTTTAATCTTATTTTTAAAACTACTGAAAAAAGTTACATTTGGTCTGTGGATTTCTAGTCATCTTGTAGAATAATGCCACATTTGTAGATTCAAATGATTTCTGGAAATTTGAACTTCTTTTTTAGCCAACATCCTGAGAAGGCAAGTATTTCAACTTTATTGTTTCACCCTATAATAACAATTAGTTCTCTCTAATGGCATGAGGTACAGTGTTTACAAAATTCAAGCATGAAATTAGCAATTTCCTATCATTTGATGAAGTCCTATCAAGTTGACGAATGAGTCAGTAAAGATAAAATTACCCATCTCCTCTGTAATTAGGAACACAAACTTTCACAGTTCACCAAGCGGTGTTACAGTCCTCCTTTGTAATATGGAGATAATTAAAGGCCATACCTGTCATCAGCTAAACAGCACATAGTTGAGTTCATCTCCTACTCACTTAGCCCTATATTTGTGATTATTTAGCAATAAGTTTTTTTTTTTTAATGGTTTTTGAAATGCCTTTCACAGCTCCCAAAACAGAGCAAAAAGACCCATGGTTATTTAGCACACTAATGACACATTTTATTTCTATCTCAAGGGAACTGTATGCTTACGTAACAAACACTAAACTTTTACCACTCTCTCTCTCATTCTGCAGTCTCTTGTGCAAAAAGGAAAATCACACCCGCATCCAATCAGACACATAAAAAAAACCCTTTAACATTCTCTCACCTCCTTACAGTAATAAACATTACGCTTTTTTCCTTATAGATGCAGCACATTTCTTTGTTACAATAACTTCAAAAACCGTAAGACATATAAATACTGATATACAGGAGTGTGAGGGCTTGTGATGACTTAGAGTGTGTCAGTATACCAACCGGACATGCAGCAGAGGACCTGTAGTGACTCATGCTCAGATTGAACTAAGCTTGCCAGGCATGGAGAGAATTGCTCACTCCTTCACTCAGTGAAAAGTCAAAGCAGGTAGTCAAAATCATACTCCAGTTAAAGTGTCAATACATAAACTAATCAATTGTTAAATTAAATTAACGTAAATGAGAACACTGAAAGATTTTTTTCGCCCAACATATTTTCATACTTGTATAAACATGCTAAACTCAGTTTGTATGAAAAGTTAAGGTTAAAGTTAGAAATGATCAGATTTTGGATTTTGTTTGATTTCATACAAACGAATTCTTCAAAAATTCACATACATTTCACATGGGCTCATATGTTTTTCTACATGAGCGTAATGTGTGGTCATGTGTGAAAAACATGTGAAGGTTCATTTTAACGTTATGTCATGAAATTGCACATTGGGATTATATGTGAAAAATAAAACCACAATAAATAAATAAATAATTTCAGAAAATTATATATGTAAAAATAAAAAACACATGAAATAAACTCCACATGTGTGAAGCATTACATGTGAAATCATATTTATGTGAAAGTTAAGTGAAAAAGAAAGGGTACAAACATATCAATCACCCTTGGAGTTTCCATTCGAACAATTTCCCCATGAGATAATTTTTATTTATTTATATATAATTAATGAAACATTATTGCAAATATAGAAATTAAGACTATTATTTAGTCCTTGCTTAAAGGGTGTGTGGTGTCTTTGCCATTTGTTCTATATTTGATAGGATATTTTACATATACTTAATTAAGTTAAAATGCACATAAACATATGCAAAATGTAAGGCACAGTGATTATGCTATATTTGAGTTATAATATTTAAGCATTTTTTAAAAAATATTTGTACTGTGATAAGTAATTGAAATGTCTAAATGAAATGTATAGGGTAAAAAGTAAAATCTTTCTGATGGATATATAATCGAGTAAGAGAACTTATTTTAAGTGATTCTCAGGTATAGTACAAATGTCCTAAAATCTTGTGTGTTATTGTATCTGCAGATAATAATTTCAGTCAAATCATTCATCTTTTTGACCTATGTGGGAATTGTTACATGTTAATCTTTAGCAGTTCCTTTTAGCATGCTAAACATTTAAAAATTTCCTGAAGCTAGGAGATTTTAGTTTGTTCTTGTACTTATGTGGGTGACCTCATTTGGCCCAAACACATCCACTTCCTACTCACCCTTGACTTCCCCCACATTCTCTACTCCATACTCATACTATTTGACCTGTGGCATTGGAGGCCCCTCTCCAGCAGCTCCCTCGAATCTGAACTTCACTTTTGGAAGCTTCATATAGCCATCAATGAATGGCGTATTGTCCCCCCTCAAGATAAATGACTCTCTCAACAATATGGGAGAACTGTCGCTTTGCCCCTCCATTCATAGGGCAGGACACTTTTCTTGAGCTGTCCTATAACCTTTGACTTCTTAACAGTAGAAAGGAAATGGAGGGTCAGCTACTTTTCTTATGCAAAACAGCAGAGCTGAGCCCCCTGATTTATCTGAAGGAAATTAAAGGCTTTTAGCCCTGATAATATCCACAAACGATTACAAGAGGTGGAACAAGACAAAGTGGCACTGTTTGGGCTTAGCAAAATAAAAAATATTCAGGCTTGAAGTAATAGTTCTTTTACAATGTTGATTTTTTTCTGTAGCTTACTCTTGAATAATCCATTCTCTGTGGTGTAATGGGGGTAAAAACAGCTTCCAGTAACTGTATAATTGAATCATAGTATAACATAATAGTGTTATACTATTTAAAATGACTGCCTGGCCTCCTGTGATAAGCCATGACTGACTAGGCCATGAAAAACAGCTATAGGTGCTTTTCACTATGTCACCCCAAATTAGATACAGAGTCTGATTTATGGCAAATGTAAACATTGGCCATCTGAGTTTAATTACAATGCACCAATAAAATAAACTGTTCCTAAATGAACAGTAGTAAGGGCACGCTTCATTAGAGTGTGCTGTTGTGACAAGTACATCATGAAATACTCGCTATGGCTAATTACTGTAAGAGACCCCTTTGGTTTCAGGACTGCAAATATACAAATTAAAGTAAATGTGTACATTCGACTTGCAGTGTATTAAAGCTTTATGATTAGAACAGTGCAACATACCACTTTAAATAGCCATGCTGGAGACATTCTGTGCACGTAAGGCAGAAACCTAAACATTACAATTCATCTGACAGGCTGTACATTTATATTACCTGTTAAACATTTCACTCAGTGGTTCTTCTTTAAATGTATAAATACTGTATGTACAGCACTCTGCAAAACTTAAGACACATGTAAAAAAAAACAAAAACAAACATAAACAGCAGTAAACTAATCAGCAAGTCAATATTTGGCATCACAACCCTTTGCTTTTAAAAATGCATCAGTAGTCTAGGATACATTTCACAGAAATTTCTGAGAATATTGGCTGGTAGGTGACTTTGACAGAAGACACTTACCAGCATTCACATTTCTAACAAGTGATCTATTATTAACATTTTTTGTATAGCAATTTATTTTTGATGGGAAATAAATCTAAACTAAATAAATATTGGAAATCTAAAATATTTATTTACATACCAGTAATGTCAAAAAGTCATAAAATAAATATCTAAGTCAAAATTAATATGAAAAATAAATTAGGGTGCCTAAGACTTTTGTGCAGAACTGTAAACTAAAACTAAATATAAACTAAAAAAAAATTTTGAGAAAGAAATAACTAACATGAGATTCATTACTTACTCAAATTCAGTTTTCAATTAAATACACAGAAAATATCACTGGCAGATGCAAGCAGTATTTGTAGTGTGAAGATCCAGCATGAAGCAGCTTCTTTATCTCTGTACTGACCTTGTCCATTATCATCATTGTTATAATGTAATTCATTAAACTGTCAGTAAAATTCCCTCAGCTTTCCCCCCACGCTACTGTCTGTCCTGTAATTTCACAAATCTGGCTGAGATAAAATAAATGAATAAATAAAAATTATATAATATTGTCTAGTTTACTTTAATGGAATGTACTGACAGATTTTGATATTGTTTATATAGACTAAAAAATATGCTATCTAGCTGGTATGTAAAACAGATTTGACTATATAAAGTTAATTCATGATTAAAAGAACCTCTATACGTACCTTGTTTCTTTTGTGATCTCTTTCTCCTTAAGGAGTAAAACTCTCTCTCTGGAAGATTTTCTGTAAATCTGTAACACTTTTTGAAAACAATTAAATTGTGCACAATTACAATACAATTATATACAAGTAAGTTGTTTGTAATACTTTTTTAGTTTTAATAGGCCAAACTGAACATCCATCCAGCCATCCATTTTGTGTAACGTTTATTCTACACAAGGTCACGGGGAGCCTAGAGACTATCACAGGGAACTCGGGTCGCAAGGCTGGGGACACCCTGGAAAAGGTGCCAACCCATAGCAGGACACAATTGCACACACATTTACACACCCATTCACACACTACAGACAATTTGGAAATGCCAATCATGCATCACATGTCTTTAACTGTAACTGTTAACCGGCATTAACTATAAAATACTTTTATTAGCCTATAAAGCACTAAACGGTCTCACGCCACAATATCTAAGCGACCTTTTGGTTTTCTATGATCCGCCACGCCTACTTAGATCAAAAGATGCAGGCTATTTGACGGTACCTTGAATAGTGAAGGCTACAGCAGGGGGGAGAGCTTTTGTTTATAGAGCCCCACTGTTATGGATCAGTCTTCCTATTAGTGTTTGGGACTCAGACACAGTCTCAATGTTTAAGTCTAGGCTTAAAATGCATTTGTCTACCATGACTAGACTTTCTATTATAATAATTCCCAGTCCTAATAATCTTTTCTCTCCCTCTCTCCTTCTGCTGAGCCACATACGATTTTATGGAGATCATAGAGATCCAGATCCTTTCTGCCTCTGGATGGAGCTCAAATCTTCTCCAATGCTAGACTGCTGGGACTACGGCTGCTTCTAAGGCCATACAGACTTCATATAAGTCAATAATGAACTTTTTCACATTATCTGTTGTTACCCAGATGAGGATGGGTTCCCTTCTGAGTCTGGTTCCTCTCAAGGTTTCTTCCTCTTAAAACATCTTAGGGAGTTTTTCCTTGCCACCATCACCACTCAGTGGCTTGCTCAGTTGGGATAAATTTGCACCTTTAATATCTGTATACCGTGTTGATATTTCTGTAAAGCTGCTTTGAGACACTGTCTATTGTAAAAAGCGCTAAACAAATAAAATTGAATTGAATTGAATTTTGAACTGGGGGAGGAAACATGGAATAAACAGTACAGGAATAGTACATGGAGGAAACCCCTGAAGCATGGGGATAGCATGCAAACTCACAGGGCCGAGACAGGAATTGAGCCCACAACCCCAGACGTGTGAGTCAAATGCGCTAACCACTAAGCCACCCCCATATCATCCATTCCTTCAATATTTACAAAAGTTTCTGTAACAATGATTTTCTTCATAGTCACATGTCTATACTGATAAATTCCAATCACTCACAAAGTACCAAGTGTATTCACGGTGAAGCTGCTTTATATTTAGTGATGCCTATAAAACTACATGAAATGTAAACAATGAAAGCCATTGCAGCTGTTTTTATAGGGTGCCATTTCTTTTATCCTCAATGAATGGCTAGACTTATTTGTATTAATTTATAGATTTAAATACTACAATCACTAACTCATATTTTTAGCATTACAAGTAGCATGTGTTATAACTATAATATATAAGTGATTAAGATCAGCATGCTTAATTTTAGGTTTACGTATAGAACTTTCCTAGGATCTGTGAGAAGCTTGAGATGCTACCTCAGATTTCTTTAAAAAAAATATCCCACCTCTTAGCTAGGGTTTAACAGGTTCTGTCACTGAGGCTGAATATCCGTACATCCATTTTAAAATTTCTCTGTAATTTGTAAACAAAGATATTGAGTATGATCTCAATCACAATTGTTCTTTCATCATTATTGGACCATAAACCATGACCACAGCACCCAGATGTTAGGACTCCTAGTAATGTGTAACAAATTGATGGACACACTCTGAGACACAAGATCTCCAGCTGCCCCATACTGGCACTTCTCTTGCCAAGGCGGGTCGACTGATAAGCTTAAATTCTTTGGATAGTTTATATTAGAGCATTTGAGTTTGATAGTTATCAGCTGTATTTAGGCAACAGTAAACGTTTGGCTGCTGCAAAGAACAATCACTGGGTCACAAGAAATCACTTAGATTTATAACACCAAACGCCAACATGAGAATAAACCAAGTCAATGGCTTTGACGAATCAAACAAAGAGGAGTGCAATTGTTAAGGATTTCACCGTAAGCTCCTGCACATCAGCTTTGGGCATCTCTCCCTGTACAAACAGCCCATTAGGACTTAGTACAGCTGTGAGGTCCTGCATTTCACACTGACATGCTTTGGCAGGCATCTGCCACACCACATGTGTTGTGGAAGTTTTTGTCCGGAGATGAAAACCTATTTCATTCTTTACACTGGCACTACACTAGAGAACCAGGACTAACGACACAAGAGATGATACAAGCGATGCAACTAATTAGGTGATATCAGTCATGTTGGATAATGAAATAAGTTACAATAGATGAAATTGGAATATTGCCATGTTCCTTAAGTTGCTGCTACATTTCATAACCTGGATGACTTACACAGTTGTTTCCTTTATTTCACTGTGACCAGATCAGTGCTGTTCAGTTGCAGGATGAATGTTTTTCTAGGACAATGCAGGATACTCAGATAACAAATCAGTCAGTTGTGTATTTTGGCTATGAAAAAAGCTCATTATAATGGCATTTGCGAAAAAAAATTGCAACTCTTTTGGAAAATACCAGGGTCTCAAGCAAGATAAGGCTTTGTCTCCTAGTTTGCAGTTTGTGATAGACCATAAACAGTATTTTATTTTCATTACCTTGGTAGATTTTATGTATTTTCTTGGCTTTTACTTTCTGTTCTGACACCATGCATTAGCTTGTTTTTTTTTCCCTTAAAAAATTTCACCAGTCCATCACAGACTGTACTGTTAATGCCTATGACATACTTTATAATCCAAGATCCATGACTTGCATATAACAGAAGAAAACTGTTCAAAAACAAAATGCAATAAAAATACAAAACCACAAATTCACTGGCCTACACCATCTTTAAAAAAAAAAAAATAAATAAAAAATAAAAAAAGACATCACTATAAATAATATAATATAACAATTAAATGATATGTCCGATTAAAAACCGGACAACATTCAAATAACCTGTCAGGGTTTTTTTTTTTTTTTTTAAATAATTTCTGATAATATATTTTTTCTTTTTCTTTAGAAGATGCCTGATTGTTGTTGATATGCTGAGTTATAAATGAAGAGCTTTACCCCATCAAACACCTCAGTACTTTGTTCAGTATGTTTATTTGTTATTATTTAAACAAAACACCTTCAGAAATTTTGCTGGGCATCACAAGAGTGCTGCTCAAAAACAAGTGCACCAACCATTTTCTAAATAACAATAAAGCTTCTTGCAGCATCTATCAGGTAGGTGTTTTAATAATATTTATAAAGTCTACAAAATGATTGATTACTCTAAGAAATAATAATAAAAAATATACTCATGTTTACAGTTTACAGTATCTCATACTAGTGAAAGAATGTCTTGAAATTGCGAATATGGTGCAGGCCTATAACTTCTTAAATGTTTTTTTTTTTAATATTTAGTTTATAAATTAAAGATTAATAATCTTGAATCTATATTTTTGATACGGAATATAGCTCTCTGAAACAAGACTGCCATGTATTTTCTGGAGACATTAAAATGATGTATGTTTGGGTTTTTTTTTCCCCCTATAAACACATGCTACAAAGGATACAGTTCAAAATTATATTAAAAACAAGTAGGTAATTATGTATTTTGGTCTCTAGTCTCTTAGATGTGTTGCTAATGGCAAACCTACAATTATTATTATTATTTTTGTAATGTCTGCATCTTAAAAAAGGGGGCATTTGAGATTTGTAGTGGGGTCTACACGCACGATTGCTCTGTAATAACATTACATTATTCGAGAACAGGATACACTTTTTACAGGAAAGGTACATTTTCTATGGACATTAGAAAGCTATTTTTGGCCTTCATTTTAAAACTATACATTTGTGTTAACCCCCCCCCCTTTTTTTTGTTCAAATGGATGCCATGACTACATGCAAACAGGGCCACAGATAGACAGGTTACATTTTCAAGAGTTGCTCTCTGGTGTACAAGATAAATGCATGGTGACATAAGGACCAGCTCTACTATTTACTTTTTCATTATTTGTATTTATTCTGTGTAAACTCCAGGCCCGTGAACAGGGCTCTGTAGCCGTATCGACTTACAGAGTGCCTGCAATTTCACCAGGCTGCCTTGTACGCTTGGATTCAGCTGCTCTAAACAAACCATTTCTGGCCTTCATAAAATCATCCAGGCTACTCTGCTGAGCGCCCAATTAGAACGGTTTTCACTAGAATAGGCTTTTTAAATGGACTTTAAATGCATTTCAAGTGGCATACAATCTGATGCTCTCAGTCCAAAGGCTTTATCTGATGTTTTTCCACAGTTATGCAAAATATTCAGGACTGAATGTGTTTTCTTAAGCCCTTTACTAGAGTTCATTTAAAATGTTTCATGCTGGTTTCTCTGCCTTATGAGATAAGATGTTGAAAGCAATATAATTCTATATAGATCTAGTTCTATATTTCAAGTGAAGGATGAAAAGACATTAACAGAGAACATGTCCCATGATGACACCAGTAAATCGCCTGCACTATTTTTGCAAGATACTTTGCAAACACTCTGAAATGTATGGGGCACTGACTTTGTTACTGTTTCATTGCTAAAGCTTCCTTCCTTTCAGGTGCCAGTGCAAATAGGAGCCATTCCGAAACCCTTCGTTTGCAGAAAATAGAGCTCAGCCTATAGGGTGAGGCACATGTTCCAAAACAAAAACATTTTGCAAAGACCCTTGGATGTTTACCTTTTGCAACTTTTGTCCAATTTGTCTTAATTCCTCAAGTTAAGCCCCTGTAACTGTATATGAGCTGTCTAAAAGCAGTGAATTATGACTGATCACCTGCACGGGATCCATTCTGAACTTGGCATATTTGAAAATTGTGTAGGCTAACTTTAGAGGCAACCGCCTCAACTTTTAGTTCATTTCAGTTTATTTACACTTCATGTCTGTGCTTGCCTTGTAAGTGTGGAATGTTGACATATGTATATGTCCAGATTTAATGAACTTTAAAGACCAATAAAAAGCAGAGCTATTTGCCAGAGATTCATTTGTGCAGAATTCATCTCCATAGTATGATAAACAAAGCTGACCATGCGATTAGCATTCTAGCCCTTACAGCAATATTTTCTTTTCCCTAAGAGCAATTATAACCTTTCATATTTCCTTATTTTCAAGAAACTGTGGACTCAATGATGCACATTTCACAGCAATTACGCTCTAGCTTCATTATATATGTTTGCACAGAAAACAAACAACAAAAAAACAACAGTGTCCATTTTTTCCATAATAGAAGTATTACAAGTATTTCTAAGTCTCCAGTCGTTTAGTGAAATGTACAGCAAGACTGGATGGTGTAAACGGACCATGTGCCATTCGTCTTAGACTTTAAAATTAACCGGCACCAGCAAGGTGACAAAGTTGCTGCCAGCTCCCAGTGTAATCTGTTTGGGCTTATTCAGTGGCTGAGGTGTTTTCTGGCTATTTCTGACACTATGCAGACAGACGTCACGGACAAAATCCACTTATACAAGCTCCACAATCCAGATCACGTTATTGTAGGCTTGAAATAGCACTGAGGCAGCTCATTTGTTAAATGCACATTTTCTCCACTCTCTCAAACGCACATAATCCTAACCTCCAAAAAAGTGAAACATTCTCAACTATCCATATCTCATCTGTATATCTCAAAATCATTCTCTTTTATTCATCAAGCCTGCATGGAAAAAACAAAGTAGTGCCTTTTCTAAAGTTTCTTCTACATCTCCCACTCTATGTCAAATTTTAGGTGTGCTCAAAAAAAGATGGGCGCCGTATATGGGCACTTTAATGGAACTGAAGAACCCAACAAGTGTAGGAAAGTCATATGTGCCAATAAACATGTGGATCAAATCAGTCACTATATATCAAGTGGACATAGAGCATTCTGATAAACAACAAGCAATATGAAAACAATAAGTAGTGAATCCAACAGATGGGTTTTATTTGTAAAGCCAAAGCATCAGAGTTCAGACAGAGCTGTGATGTCATTCATGCTCCATTTCCACAGGTCTTGGGGGTGTTCATACATGTGTGTTTGTGTGTGAGAGAGCACTCGGGCTAGTATATTGCAGCCAAGGAGTGGGAGGTAACAGGCAGAGTCATTGCAAGTTAAACTTGACAAATCTAAAGTTCAACCTCACAATACGTGACAAAGCAAAATTAAACTCTAGCTTGAGCCTCCCTTCAAAACAGTGATCAGCACTCTCATTTCATCATTCCATCATGGAGTTTAATTATTACCATCAGTCTTGATGTGTTAGCTTTGAGCTCAAACCCAAACCCCCCGCCCCCACATCAAGTTCTGAACTTTAAAACCACCTGACAAACGTCTGAACTTTCTCAATCAGGTGACCTCATCAGGAATGACATCAGTAAAAGACTATGAAGTAAAAGTCAGTAAGGTGACATCCTCAAGCTAGAGTTACCCAGCTACAAAACTAGGATCACTTGGAGAATTACAACTAAACACATTAAATGTCGCTGACTTTTGCCAGGAGGAAAAAAATAATACAAGAAAACGAAATGACATACTATATTATGGTCTAGAGAGTATATACAATTGGATGCCTAGTGTTATTTTTTCAGGTTCAAAGCTGCTATTGGAATTGATTAGAGTTTATTTGGAATTTAAAAGGTCACCCTTAAACTTAAAGGTTATCCTTGTGCATTATGGTTCTGTTATAACACCAGAATCAGTTTAATAATGTTTTCTAGAATATAATTATACTGTTTATTTTATATCTCAGTGCTGCTGAATTCTCAAATCTAATAGGTCAGAAGCCTCTGTTTAAACTTCTTTAACAGCAGGGTGCTGATAATAGTGCCAGTAATTCCAATCACAGGTTTTTGTGCTTAATGCACTTTTTCTAATATGTAATAATTTATACAGTAATGTATAATTCACAGGGAATTGTGTGGAAGATGCTGTATGTTTGTAAGGGTTATTTATAGAACTGGGGGCAAATGGGTTTGCATGGTCTTGTGACTGATGATCATGTGATAAGACACATAACACATGTTGGCTACATGGCTTTATTAGATTGAAAATGTCTTTTTTTTTTTCTCCTCAGAAAAGGTTTTTATACTATTTATAATGTTTACAGACACTGTCTAGTTACACTTACCTGTTGTTTTTAACCAATAGGGAAAATATTCACACTTGATCCTTTGATTTTCCAAGAATGTCTCTATTCAATTTCACTCATTCTTACCTTTCTAGGGTACATCCACTACAGTATCACTTTTTTTAATGCAGCTATGCTTAGTTGTTTTACCCCCACCTTTTTCATGGGGCTAGCGAGACATCCTGAAAACATTATTATGATAATTTGTGTATTAGTGACATGGTTGCTATTTTCAGATAAAAAGCTTTGTTTACAGACATTTAATGGACAATAAATCTAATGTTTCATCAGCAAATGAATGAGGAGTCATTTTTAGTACCCACCCCTTTAAGACAGAAAGAGAGAGAGAGAGAAAGAGAGAGAGAAAAGATGAATATGAGTTTCTCAGAATATGTATATATGTGTACATGAATAAGATATGTAGATGTTTGCATAAGTGTAACTGAACATAATGCTTTGTGCATGTGTTTGTGAGATGTGTGTGTGTGTGTGTGTGTGTGTGTGTGTGTGTGTGTGTGTGTGTGTGTGTGTGTGTATTTCTTAAACGCAGCACCAAGCCTCTATGCTCTAGCCCTTACCATGGGCCAACTCTTACCAAGTCTCTATAAAAACTGTAAAACCCTGTTATGAATGGTCATTTTAACAGACCTCACAGCTTATGTATTTCTTTGGGTGGGCCTTTGTTGCTCCCAGGCTGCCTGCAGGCATGGTCATGGTGGTTGATGCTGGAAAAGGCTTCAGCTGACCCCCTGCTGTGGCCCATGATGCAAAAACTGCTCTCTGGACAGCCATCAGCACTATGTGCCAGGCAGAACGGGAGCTCAGTTTTTAAAAGGAAGAACTCTTTAGGGCCTGCTGATGGCGCAGACTAGCCTTTCCCAGCATTAGAGAGTTATTTTATTTGTGCTTTGTGGAATAATGTAATATCATATGATATAATGCAAATTCCTTAGAGTTTGGTGTAGTCCAACAGCATAGCTGTTGAGGGCATAACTAGGTCAATTTTTGAGGATTATTCAATTAATTCGTTTAAAATTCTTCTTTTTTTCCCCATTTTATTTGCTTAAATGTTTAAAAGTGTTGTAGTATGAATAAACATGTTGCTGTAGTTCTGTAAAAATATTGCAATACCTCAAACAGAAAAGAATTTCTTAAATTTCTAACCAGGTTAAGGATATGAGGCACTTTCACAGCTTCTCAATTTCTTTTAAATATTATTGTTTAAATTTATCAAACTTCAGTGAAAATTTGCAACCTGTGTCTAAAGAGGTTTTGCTAAAGAAACAAGCTGGAGAATGTAAAAGCATATCTACTTCCACATTTCCTTTTATGATTAAAAGTTTATATGAACAGCAAAGAGGTGACTAAGAAGATAAGATGATTCTGAAATGCCTGTCCATGTCCATACAAGTCCTCAAAACCAAACAGTGTTGACATGATTCCATATCCGGCATGCCTCTGAGTGTTGTCCACAGCCCAAGTACTTGAGAGTCCTCGGGTTTAAGTGCTTGCCCCATAAACAAATCAGCTTTTATCAAATACACACGTGTCACTCTTCACCAGCTGGCTGCAGGGAAATTTATTTTGACAACTCATACCCAACCAGACTTAGGTATCCCTGGCTGACGCCAGCAGATAAATATCACCAAATTGGAAAATGGATTGGATTTGGCCCGAGTATACTTTTAGGTATCTTTTAATGCTTGTAACCTATCTAAGTTCAACAAATAGTAACAGTGACTGACAAGTTGAATGACTTAATCTAATTTTGTCTTTAAGAGAAGATTAAATTCATCATAAAGAGAATGCTTGAATTCAATGCAGCATAGTATCTATGCAGAGCCATATAAAATTAAATTGTTTAGCCTGCAGTTCCATACTGAGTGAATCAGAGTTCTTGAGACTCGAGGACTTGAGAAAACTTGCAAAGTATTATATAAGAGGACTTTATGTGTAGTATTACCAGACTCTGTCACACCCTCTACCAGATTCACCACATCGACATCATACACTACAGCTTTAACACACAACCAGCCTAAAATGAAAATAGGATATTGACTTTTAACAATCATATACAGCCACTAACAAAACCAATTCAAGATGGTTATTACAAAGGTTAAATCAACTGTTGAACCTCTGTGAGAAACCAACCAACAAGAAAACCAACACAAAGAACATTTTGTGACAATGCCTATTATTAAATATAAAATACTATATTTGTGCCATATTGTGAAGTCTGGAGGAATAAAAACAGCACATAAACTACTTCTGTTCCTTAATTTTTTTTTTTTAAACAATCTTTATGTGATGGTAACACCAAGTACTAATACATGACTGTATTAATCTGATGGTCAGAATAGACATTTGTATGTTATAATTATTAACCTATGATGAGAAATCACAGAAATTAATGCTCTGTGCATCTTCTACATGCTGTACTGAACTGAACTGTAAAATGGGCTGTAAGAATGTAAAAATCTCTCTAACATTGGTGTTGATTTGCCATTCCTCATGACAGGAAATTCATGACCATCTCAACTGGCCTGGTTTGATGAATCACATTTTCATTTACATCATGTGGATGGCCAGGTGGGTGTGTGTCCCTTACCTGCGGAAGAGATGGAACCAAGATGCACTATGGGAAGAAGGCAAGCTGGTGGAGGAAGTGTGATGTTCTGGGCAACGTTCTGCTGGGAAACATTGGGTCTTGGCATTCATGTGGATGTTATTTTGACATGTACCACCTACCTAAACATTGTTCCAGACCAGTTACACCCCTTTATGGCAACAGTATTCCCAAATGGCAGTGGTCTCTTTCAGCAGGATAATGTGCCTGGTCACACTGCAAAAATTGTTCAGGAATGGTTTGAAGAACATGACAAAGAGTTCAAGGTGTTGACTTGACCTCCAAATTCCCCAGATCTCAATCCGTCTGTACATCTGTGGGATGTACTGGACAAATAAATTCAATCCATGGATGCCCTCCTTGCAACTTATATGATTTAAATTATTTGCTGCTAATGTCTTTGTGCCAGATACCACAACACACCTTCAAAGATCTTGTGGAGTCCATGCCTCAACGGGTCAGAGCTGTTTTGGCGGCACAAGGGGGAACTACGCAATATTAGACAGGTAGATTTAATGTTATAGCTGATATATATATATATATATATATATATATATATATATATATATATATATATATATATATATATATATATATACATATATATATATATATATATATATATATATATATATATATATATATATATATATACACATACATACACACACACACGCGCACGTGCATTTAAAAGACATTTGAATATCGTGGAAAAGTCATACATTCAAAAAGTGGAACTTTCATATATTCTAGGTTCATTACACATAAAGTGAAATATTTCAAGCCTTTTTTCTTTTAATCTTGATGATTACGGCTTACAGCTAATGGAAATCCAGTATCTCAAAATATTAAAATAAGGAATTTATAAAACAGAAATGTCGACCTGAGAATAGCTCTAATTAACTCAAAACGCCTAAACACATGCAAAGGTTTATCTCTCAGTTTGGTTCAGTACACACAACCACAATCATGGGGAAGGTACCAGAGACTGGAGGAAGAGTGGAGAGGCACCGAATCCGATTTGCTTGAAGTCCAGTGTGAAGTTTCTATTGTACGTGATGATTTGGGGTGCCATGTCATCTGCTGGTGTTGGCCCACTGTGTTTTCCCAAGTCAAGAGTCAGTGCGGCATCTACCAGGAGATTTTAGAACACTTCATGCTTCCATCTGCTGACAAACTTTATGGAGATTCTGATTTCCTTTTCAAGGAGGACTTGAGACCTGCCCACAGTGCCAAAACTACTAGTAACTGGTTTGCTGACCATGGTATTACTGTGCTTGATTGGCCAGCCAACTCACCTGACTTGAACCCCATAGAGAATCTATGAGAGACAACAGACCCAACAATACAGACCTGCTGAAGGCCGCTATCAAAGCAACCTGGGCCTCCATAACACCTCAGCAGTGCCACAGGCTGATTGCCATTTGGAAATGCCAATCAGCCTACAATGCATGTCTTTGGACTTGGGGAGGAAATCCCTGAAGCACAGGGAGAAACTGCAACATGCTGAACTCCCAACCCCAACCCTGGAGGTGCTAGGCAAACGTGCTAATCACTAAGCCCCCTATATATGTATGTATATAAATCGTGTGTATTTGTGTGTACATGATTTTATATTTAGGTAGGGATCAAATGTCCACATAATGATAGGAATATCTGACAATTTAACCTTGTGGTGAAATTTAGCTGGTCACCACAAGGAAAATTTTGTTTAACTTATTTATTAAATAATAGAAATAAAAGGTTAATGAGGTTAGGGTTAGGTTTAGGTGTGAGCATAGCTTTAATTATTTGTGTTGATAATTATGTCCGTGGAACAGACTACATTTATAAAGTAGTTGAGTGTTGTATAATGTAGAGTTTTTGTTCTTTAAAGTATGTATATGTGTGTGTGTGTGCATGGTGCATGTTTTCATTAATGTGCAGAGTTCAGAAACACATTTAAATATCCAGGTGCATGGTTCAATTGTGTCTAGTCATCTCTGAGGCCTTTAACTGGCTTTTAGGGCAGCTGCAATTGTCAATTACATAGTGTTTTGAGAAACGTAACATGGGGCTTGTACACATAAAGCATCTAAATAAGATGAATGTTATTTGTTTTGATGGTGAAGTAAAATGAAAGGGAGGAGGTGACGGCTCGTGTACACTATAAATCTCATCGTAGATCATCTCCAACTGAATAAAAACTGCATACGTGTGTGTGTGTGTGTGTGTGTGTGTGTGTGTGTCCAAAATTCGAAATCCACTGCTCAGCTAAACACATATCTTGCCGCCCTTAATGATCTCTTTTTCTTCATCGCGTGCACACAAACTATCCACACCAACACACAACACCAATACACATTCGCATACCCAATATCTGTCCACCTGCCGCAGTGCCTGTTTATCAACCAGCGGCTGTCAGGCGTTCGCTACGCATTCCGCAAGAAGTGTAAGCTCCATGCCACCATGGGACAGCACTCAGACAGCCGTGCAAATAAAATAAACGTGTGTGTGAGTGAATTCTGGGACAGCAAGTGTGGGCTTTGGCAGCTGACGCAGCCCGGGAAACACAGAAAAAACACAGAAGTCTAATTTGCTTTCACCTCGTAGACTGTTTGTGCAGACACAAAGTTTTGTGAAACCAGGTATAAATAAGTCAATATGCTTAATCTGAAACTCACTCAATAGCTAATTGCATTCTACAAGTTTCACAATGAATAACATGTTTTAATAGCAAGTCCTAAATAGACACATATATGCTAGAAGGGGGCATGGTTGCTTAGTGGTTAACACGTTTGCATGTTCTCCCCATGCTTTGGGGGTTTCTTTCGGACACTCCGCTTTCCTCCCCCAGTCTAAACACATGCACTGTAGGCTGATTGGCATCTCTAAAATTGTCCGTAGAGTGAATGTGAGTGCGATTATTTCCTGAAGTGGGTTGGCACCCCGTCCAGCCTATCTCCTGCCTTGTGCCTCCTGGGATCCTCCCCTGTGATCCTGTGTATTATAAAATAATAAGTATGGATGTATCTGCTAGATCAGTGGCTCTCAAACATTTTGCTGTCAGGGCCACCCTTTATGCTGTATGATTTTTAAAAATTAAATATTAAAACATTAGGGTCATTACTTATATTTATTAGAGCTTAATATTTTTGAGCTTCCCACTGATAGAGATCATTAGGTCTGAAGTGACATTATTTATAGTCTACAAGTTTTTCACTTACTGAGGTTTGGATTAAACCCATTCAATTCAAATGACCAGTCAAACAAGCTAATAATGATGAGAACATATTCCAAATTCTCTATTATTTAAACTTAACTCATGTTGGGGAATAATATGCATAGGTCTTATATATTTGTACTGATTTTGTACCTTGTTTATACTGTATACTGGCTTAAATTCTTCATATACTATACAATTCACTGTCACTATGTCATCATGACACGTACTGTATTACCATAAAAGGCATGCCTTTTCTTTAACTCGTACTGTTACTCATTGTGTATTCTACATTATTGATATTACAGTTTGAAACCATAGAAATGTAACCCAGTGAGTGATTATGCTGATTCAACTTAGCCAGGAAAAAGGCCAAGTGGACTGAAAACATGGGAAGGCATGTAAACGGACTGTGGAATATGAACTAGGCAGCAAAACCAATAAAGAACAGGTTCTTGATTTAGAAACATGAACACACATACATACACTGAGAGCTTCCAGACTCCCCATGTTCAAATGAAACACCCAGGAGATCTATGGGTCTACTGGTACTGGCAATCCAACACCAGCCAAAAAAACTCACCATAATAATACAACACAGAGACGGATTTTCACGCATTGCCTGCATTTCACTCAATATGCAATCTTCTATTTTCCTCTCTCTCTCTCTTTTTTTTTCAGTGACATTGAGCTTTAAAAACGGAGCTTCAATACTGAGCTTCATCATAGTCCAAAAAAGGTAGAACAGAAAAACTGAACCAAATCTTTGTTTGGGTTCCTCTAACTCATTCTCCTGTAACTGCTGCCATAGTGTCACAAGTAATCTTTTCCAAAGGTCTCTAGCAAGCGTAGATATAGGTGGATAACCCCTCAAAACCTAATTAATTTTTGTTACTACTAAATTATAAATGTAACTATTGGAAAATACGTTATATAATGTTTCCAATGTAGCATATTTTCAGTGTTGCAAACATTTTAGTTTACTTGTATGCAAAGCCATATAGTTTACTTTTGTCTTTTTTAGACTTATATAGACTTTGAATTAGGAACTTTTTTAAATTAATTGAGGAGTGATGAAAGTCAGGTGCCTCTTTGAGCTGCCCCAATGCCCTTATATATTGTGATTGCCATCAATTTGTTCCTTGCTCTTTTTTCAACAGTTGAGATAGTGTAATTTGCATAACAAGGGAACAGAGGACCCAGCGACCCTGGAGTCATGTGATGTGAGAAAGATCGAAAGAGATAGAGAGAGTATGGTCTAATGTCTGCAGCTGGGTGGACATTTTGTTCTGCAGCTGGTCCAGTAAAAGTACCCAGATTCCTCCATGCCCCCATTAACACAAATCATGCCTTGTAGTTGTCTTAAATGCTGCAACAATGCCACTGGCACAGATCATCCCAACAAACACACATTTCTTCATATTAACAATTAGACTCATCTCCAACATGCCGTCACACACTAACATACACACAAACCCATGTATATACAAATGTCTGTGCTGCTCTTTGAGTGACAACGTGAGTTGTTATTATTGTTGTTGTGGCTTTGTGCTGTCTGTCTTTTGTGTGGTGCATATTTTAAAGATCTATCATGAACCACAAAGACTGGCCTTAAAGGAGAGCCCAGACTGTGACTTGCTAATTCGTCTATTCAGACCAATTTTCTTTGTCCATACTGCATAGCCAGACATGTTGAAGTCAGATCCTAGTTGAGGGAACAACCAAGCAAGAGAAGTCCAAAAGCCTCCAAAATCGCAATTAATTACACCACACAACACAATGCCTTGAATTGCATTAGACTCTGTCTTTGTAAAGTAAAGGGGATGTATAAGAATGAGTTTACACAATAGCTACAAGGGTTGGAATAAAGGAACTTCACATTGTCCCAATATGACAACTTAATAATCTGCCAAGTGTTCGGGCTGTAGGTAAGATGATACTGTGATGACTTGTCTGTCACGATGGGCACATTTATCTTGCTTTCTTTGTGTGTCGATAGCCTGATTACCTATACACACCCATACATACATGCTGAAACTTTTTTCCTCAAACATTTGTCTGCCAGTTTCTGGCCATCATTAATAACTAGATAAAGAGCTCTTTTATGGCAGGGGACAGTGTCACTTTTTGGAGCACTAAGGACGGCTGAGTCCATGGGAGGGGAGAACTGAATGCAGCACAGCTGGGGCTGAGGCAGGGAAATGGTGACAGCGGGTACCAGGGCAGGCAGCCATGGCAGAAAGGCCATCTTTGTTCGACACAGGTGCTCACTGGAGCCACTGGCTCTCACATCCTGTATACGATTGTGCAACCTAATACATTATGCATGCAGTGGGGTGTTAAAAATCATGAGCTTCCTGTCAAAAGCCAAGGAGAGAGAGAGAGAG
Source organism: Ictalurus punctatus (assembly GCF_001660625.3). Taxonomy (NCBI): domain Eukaryota; kingdom Metazoa; phylum Chordata; class Actinopteri; order Siluriformes; family Ictaluridae; genus Ictalurus; species Ictalurus punctatus. Next base: position 22,767,560 of record NC_030417.2, on the reverse strand, counting down.
AGAGAGAGAGAGAGAGAGAGAGAGAGAGAGAGAGAGACATGTCTACGGCATCAGAAGCAGTTAAAATTGCTTTCAAAGCAGTTGTGGAGTTGTGCCTTTTGTGACTTGGGCCAAGCGTTTAAACATTTATGCCCCATATTTCGAACTCATGGCAATGCCATGTGTGTTGTTGCACATTTTCAGTTCCCTTGCAGATGACATTAGCACTGACCTGCCTGTGAATGAGCCTTTCTTTGAACACTGTAGATGTCTGTCACCACTATAAAGGCCAATAAAAGCCTCATGAATGTGGTTTTGTGGTGCTATTGTGTCTCTTCTTGCTAAAGGAATTGATACTTCCTTAATTAGTGTGTGAATTGAACGGCAGGAGCAGGCCCCCTTCCCCAAGAACATCTCTGCCATGAGAAGATGGTGCAACTTCAGTCATTACTTGGGGATTACAATAATCTATATATGGGAGTCCTTCCCAAGCCATTGTGCTCCACCATGGGATGAACTAAGTACAATTAAGCCATTTTGTTTCAGTGTGTGGGCCCTCATTAGCATTATCTTCACCAGCGGAGAATCTGTCTGTCTCTGTCTTACTCTGTCTCCCCTTCCATGATCACCTTGTCATAAGTTCCCAGCATTGGCCTTGTTACCAGGGTTTCAAATCTGTCTCCAGAGGGCTGTTTTTGGAAGGTTCCTTTGTTAGCCCAAACATCTTAAACCGAAGAGACTGTTCCCTGAGGCGAATAGTTAAACTGCCCTTATATTTTCATGGACAGCATTATTAAAACAATTATGAGCTCTTTAAAATGAACAAATTAACATTTTAATCATTTTAAAGGTATTTTATGATCAGATGCTTGTAGATTCTTGTAGTCAGACCAACTAATCACACAGATGGCCAGTAAAATGTAATTAATGGTCATTCATCATCATTTGGATCTTAAGGCTTTTCTGTGGCTCCATGGAGGTCAATAATTCTCCACTTTGCAGGAGGTTTCAGTCTATAAGAACTCCTTGAACACTGAAGCCTCAGGCTGATTTTCTGCGGAGGCCCGTGAGACTGGCTGCCCAACACAGTGGGGGGGTGGTAAAGACATTAACCATTAAACAGACACCACGGCACAATGTCTATGGATATGGGATCAGAGAAACTTGCAACTTTAAATGATCGTCACTTTAATGTTTGCCCAGCTGGAGCCTTGAAGGAATGCACAGTGGGAAGCTCTTTAAAGAGACCAGTATTATGTGCTCAAGGGAATACTTGAAAGAAAAAAGATGCTAGCACTGTCTTACAATTATAATGTTAGCAGTGTGTTTCTTTATTTTAGCCAGGTCACTGTAATTTGATTAAAATAACCTTTATATTTATGTTACTTTTAACAATATACATATATTGTCATAAAAGAACTATACAAAAGCCAGCCCGAAAGGCACGTATGTTAAAGAAATACTCCCTTGAGTGAGCATAAGAAAGAAACCTTGAGAGAAACCACACTCAAATGAGTAATCCATTCTCCTCTGGGCAGAATTGCCTAGTGGGACGTTGATTTTAAGTAGTGCATAACAGTTCTTGGCTCATGCCATGCACAGGTATCAGTTTAAGCAGGTCCAGCAGTAGAAAGGAACCACAGCAGGGGAAATGCATTTGGATCTTGCAGCATCAGTATCAGGATCTTGCACTAACTCAGACCAGGCACCAGAGGCAGATGTTCAACAGCTCAACAGACAGAAATGACTGATTGTTAGGTATTAGTGTATAGAACATGATGTAGTGCCAACCAGGACCCTGCCAGGTCTGGTAGGTGTTGTTCATAGGTGTCTGATAACCTGCTTGCATGCAAAGCATGTATGTTAAGGGACAGTGCCACAGGTAAGAAGAAAACCCAAATAATAATATTCTTGCATTTCTCTGTAGTACACATAATGGATGGAGGAAGCAAAGTAATAGATTTTGGTTGTTTACACTGTATGCAAAGATTAATTGTGGCAATATTTTGACCTCTTTATTTGCTGATTGAACATGTGAAATTATGGGATTTATATACTTCCATGTGAATATATAAAACCTATAAGGGAAAAAGGCACATAATTTTGTGCTTCCACTTGTCAGGTAGTGAAGTTGCAAAAATATATGTAGTAATTCCCCTGTCACCAGACCAGCTTAAGTACCAGCAGGGTGTGTCAAATAGTTAACGTTCATCTGACAAACTTGACAGCTCATTGCCATAAAGCATCAATGATGTACAATTACATCACAAAAAAGAAGCAACATGATGTAAGCTGAAACCAGCAGATGGATGCTGATGACTCCCTCTGGATTCCAATTTAGGTCTCTGAGATAGATGCCACTTATTAACCCCCTCCAGTCAGGGGTCTTTACTCTAGTCGAGACACTGTCAATGTCTATGGTTAAGTAGATCTGAAGTGCTGTGTAATGGGATCATTGGATTATATGAGTTTGGATGTGTGACCAGGCTTAGAATAGTAAGATCTATGGACATCTATGAGTTTTAAAGGGTTATATCCTATTCTCCCCCACTGTCTCAGGCTCAGCTTAGAGGCCTGGTCATTAAATATATCTCCTCAGGGCTCTTGTGCTCTGTGGTCTTCTCTCTCTGCCCCTGAGGGCTTGTCAGAGGGGGGAGGTAACCCTGAGGAGGGCCACAGGCATGGACACTCCAGGCCCAGGAAGGGCATGACCTCTGGCTGTGCGTCATGCTGTTTAAGGCTGCTGATATGAAGCATCGTCAAATGTCCCTGTATGGGACTGAAGACCGGCTGCTGTCACACATGATGATGTGGTTTAATTACCCAGCTGGGGGAGAAGAGCTGGGGGTACCATAAGCCTCTGATTGGTAGGCAGAGAGAAGGGACAATAGGAGCACCAGACAGCCAGCTGATAGCATTCCTTTTCCTCCTCTCTCTCTTAACAGACAGGAAACTGCAAGCAGTGTTTAGAAGATCCATTGCTTGTGATAACATCATTTATCTGATCAAATGTGGAAATGCCTAGAGGTTGTTGACTCACCTAAAAGGGAAGAATCATTCCATTAATCATTCTGTAACCCAAGAAACTGTGGCAGATACATGACATGTTGATCTGGTGGCATCATTGAAGATGTGTTGTAAATCAGATCTGTACACACACAGATAGAATGACAATGTTGAAAATTACTGATAGAAGTTATAGTATTTAAAAAGTCAGGCTAAGTCGAACGCAACAGTAGTGCCGGAAGAGCATGACTGGGAAGTTAGATTGCCCACAGAAGGTTGTCTGACCCCCCAATTTTCTGAAAAGCACATAACACGTTTTAGCCCTCATGTATTACAGTACAGGCAAAAAAACAACAAACAATCTGTAAACTTTCCACTGCAGACAGTCAAAATGTTTGAGCAATCCCATAGATTAATTTGAGTAAACATAAACAAACCAACATCAAACGAAATCCTGTGTCGGCCAGAGAGACCACTTTATGTACATATACATATATACATTTGCAATCAAAATTATTTAACCCCCATTGCAAATCAGGTTTATTGTCAAAATGTACAGACTTTCAGCTGTTTGCAATGAACAAATCAAACAAAAGCAATTGAAATAGTTCAACACAACGAATGCTTCCAATGGTTTCCCCAAATTCAACTGAAAATCCAGTAATGACTTCTCCAGTTTCAAAATTATTCAACCCCCTGAATAGAATCCCTCACAACAGCACAAATATGCAAAACAGGTGTTGTCTCAAGCACACCTGATGCAACTAATCAAGGGCTTCATTACACATGAGATACCTGAACTGGCTAGGGGAAGAAAATGTATGAAATACCTGGACGAGGGAGAAAAAGGAAGCTATTAACGGCTGCAACCAGATTTCAGAGAAGGCAGGTTGTGAAAAAGCCTTGAATGAATGCAAAAGACATGCAGCAAGACTTGATGGCAACAGGCACTAAGGTTTCAGTGAGCACAGTATGGCGCGCACTAAACACAGAAGGTTTCCATATCGGAACTCCAAGAGGTACACCACTACTGAAAAGTCGGCTCAAAATCATATAAATAAGCCACAGAAGTTTGGGGATTCTGTTCTGTGGATGAAACAAAATTTGAGATTCTGTTCTGTGGATGAAACAAAATTTGAACTTTTCAGCATGATGGATCAGCGGTATGTCTGGAAGAAGAAGAATGAAGAAAGAACACTCTGTCCACAGTCAAGCATGGTGGTGGCTCAGTGATGCTCTGGGGCTGCGTTGCATCCTCTGGCACTGGAAACCTGCAGCATGTGGAAGACAAGATAAAATCATTGAAGTATCTTGAAATCCTGGGAGAAAACATCATGCCATCTGTGAGGAAGCTGAAGCTTGGGCATCATTGGACCTTCCAACAGGACAATTATCCCAACCATACCTCAAATTCGACCAAGGCTTGGTTGCAGCAGGAGTCCTGGAGGATTCTACAGGTCCATCACTGTCACATGACTTGAATCCCATAGAAAATCTCTGGTGGAATTTGAAGAAGGTGGTTGCAGCATGCAAACCCAAGAATATTACTGAACTGGAGGCCATTGCTCATGAGGAATGGGTTAAGATTTCTCAAGAATGCTGCCAGAAGTTGGCGTCTGGCGTCTCATTTGCAGCAGGTTATAACAGCAAAAGGGTGCTCTACTAAGTCATTATAAGTTGCATTTTCAGTTGAATTTTGGGAAACCACTTCAAGCATTCGTGGTGTTGAACTATTTCAATTGCTTTTCTTTGATTTGTTCTTTGCAAACATCTGAAAGTCTGTAAATTTTGACAATAAACCTGATTTGCAATGGGGGTGGAATAATTTGATTGCAGCTGTACATATCATTTTTTAACATATAGTGTTCAAAGTCACAAAATGTTTCTCAAACAGAAAATTAGATGGTCAATTCAAGGTATTTATCATGAAGACACATTAAAGAATTATCAATGGATTAACTATACTGCGTTACACATTTGTACAGTCCTGTGAAAAAGTATTTACTCCATCTTTTCTTTTGTGTTTTTCCCATCATTTCTTCTGTTTCTGTGTATATCTCATGCTACATTGTTTCAGAAATTAAAACAAAATCTATGATAAATCAAAGGCAACCTGAGTAAACATAAAATACAGTTTTTAAATGATAGTTATTTATTGATGCAAAATAAGTTATCCAATACAAACTGGGCCTGTGGGAAAATGTATTTGCCCCATAGTTACTTATTCCCAAAATCTATGGGCTAGACGCAACCAGGCCTGATCACTGCAAACCCTGTTCAATTAAATCTACACTTAAATATAACTTTTTCAACAGCATGAAGTTGGTTAAAAGGTCTTACCCAGTAACACACTATGCCAAAGTTGAAAGAAATTTCAACAATATTGAAAAAGAAGGTGATTGAAATACATCAGTCTGGGAAGGGTTACAAAACGATTTCAAATGCTCTGGGACTCCAAAGGACCACAGTTAGAACCATTATCTCCAGACGGAAAAATTCTGCACAGTAGTGAACCTTCCCAGAAGTTGCAGACCTTCCAAAATTCTTCCAAGAGCACAGCAACTACTCATCCAGCAAGTCACAAAATAGTCAAGGACAACATCGAAGGAACTACAAGCCTCTCTTACATCAACAAATGTCACTGTTCATGACTCCACTATCAGAAAGACACTGGGCAAAAATGGCATCCAATGAAGAATTTTGAGGTGAAAGCCATTGCTAACACAGAATAGCATTAAGGCTCATCTGAATTTTGCCAAAATACACCTTGATGATCCTCAAAACTTTTGGGAGAATGTTCTGTGGACTGATGAATCAAAAGTGGAACTGTTAGGAAGACAGGGGATCCCGTTACATCTGATGTAATCCAAACAGAGAATTCCATCATCGTGCATACGGTCAAGCATGGTGGTGGAAGTGTGATGGTGGGGGGATGCTTTGCTGCTTCATGGCCTGGACAACTTGCAATAGTTGAGGGAAATTCTGCTCTCTACCAGAAAACCATAAAGGAGAATGTCCGGTCTTCAGTCTGTAAATTGAAACTCAAGCACAACGGGATTATGCAGCAAGACAATCATCCAAAGCATAGGAGTAAATCCTAGTCCTAGAAATATGTTAAAGTCTGATCTCCAGTTATCGGAAGCATTTGGTTGCAATCATTGCTGCTAAAGGTGGCACAACCAGATTTTAAGATTAAGGGGGCAATTGCTTTTTCACATGGTGATGGGTGTTGGATGACATTTTTTGCTTCAATAAAAAAAAATATATGTTTATGTTTTATGTTGTATTCTGGTTGAAGATCTAAAACTATTTAGTATGAGATATACACAAAACCAGAAGAAATCAGCAAATACTTTTTCACAACACTGTACATCTGTTTTGCACATACAGTACATGCACAAACAACTCTGCTGTACATATGGAATACTGTGTCTTGCTTATATTATGTATTGTATCTACATTTTTTTTTATACTGTTATGTATTTTTTCTTTAAATGTTGTATCCCATTCTGTGTTGCACTCCATGTAAGTACCAAAAGCACTTGTAAGTTGGGACAAATTCCTTGTGTGTATGAGCACATATTTGTGTGTTGTGTGTATGAGCACACAGCTATTAAAGCTGCTTTCTGACCTTCTGTGGAAAACACTACAAATAATGATTTTTTTTTTTTTTTGCAAAATAAGTCCTAAGATTAAGAATAGGCCAGGGGCTTGTATTATGAAGCTGGTTTAGGTGGCTAGCCAGGTACTGTAAATTTTAATTTACAGTATTAGTTTGTGCCAACCCTGGTTTTAGGTACCATGAAAGTGGCTCAGCCTTTACCAGTATTCATCGCCATAGTAACGTACGCTCCAAAGTTAACCTGCTCAGGTAGGTTATGCTCTGGTTTAGAGAACTCAAACCCAACTTGGACCAATCAGCCGTAGCAAAGTGAGCAGAGTGATGCAACTTAATTTAACTTCTCAGCGCATTGAGAAAAGAAGAACACTTTGCAGAGACAGAGAGTTTTTAGGGACAAAATAGACAAAATAGACAAAATCCCCTGGTGTTTCCTGATGCTTACTTGCATGAAAAATATTGATTTTCCATGTATAGAATCTCATATCTTTGTCAACTTCTTGGTGACAAATCTGACATGCCAGAGCCAGGCTTACTGTACCGCAAACTGTATGTATTGCTTTGCAGTTCTTTGCGAGTCGTACATATTTGCATGCAGTGGCATTATTACTGTCCTAATATATTTTCACAAATTGATATTTATTTTTTTAAATATTTAATTGAAACAATTTACATTTATATAAAATTAAATTACATGAAATATGTTGGGGTTATAAGTTTTCAATCCATTTATTCTCATTTTGAGCCTATAAAAGTAAACAGGCATTTATACAAGTACCAATGTTCCTCCAGCAACATCCCCGAGCTTTGGTAGCTGCAACAGTGCTTTTTTGTGGTTAGAGTAGGTTTAATTTCCTCATGTTTCCACATAATAATTTCTTGGTTTTTAACAGAAGTATGCTGCTTTTTTCCATGTTGAACACGATCGGCTATTGGGTGCCAACATCACGCTTTTATGTGTATGCGCTCGTGGACTAATCATAGTTTAAGGATCAAAGCCTGAGTTGACAGAGAAAGTTGATAACCAGCATCATGGTACCATTAAAGCCTCATTGGATTGGTTTGGTTTTGTCAACTCGAAACTAATTGCATAAACCTGAGTTCATTCATCTACCTTCATGGTATAGGCCCCAGGTTAAACAAGTATGTTTTTAATCTGGAATTTAAAACAATTTTTGAGCTTGAATTTCTAGTGTCACACTTTTTCTTTAGGGATGATGTAAGAAAAATATTTTTCACCAGCTGAGCTGTGGCTGATCCACAGGACTAACAGTGAGCTTGCCTCTGCTGAGTGAAATGGTCAGACTGGGCTATACTGTTTCAGGAAATCCGTGAGATATGCTGGCACTAAACTGTTCAGAGCTTTAAACATCATGAGCTATATGCAATGCATAACTTAAGACAGCTAGTGTAGCTTGAATTAGAGCAGGGTAAAATGCTCTGACTTTATTTTTCTTTTAAGGATGCAGGCTGAATTGATGTAGCTAAAGCCTCCAGAAAGAGGCAGCAATGCAGCCAGATAACACCATATCACAACAATCTAGAAAAAATTAAAGCATGCTCTAGTTTCTTAGCATTATGTAGGATTAGTATATTAGGATTTGTTGTCCTGCAAGCAGCAAGAATTGTCTGTTCTGCAAAGAGAATAATGCTGCATAATGCAGAAATGTTGCTATTTTATGTGGATTATTGGGTAATCCAAATCGAAATTTTTTTGATTGTACTTATATTAAGGACCCATGTCACACCCCTCTTCATCTCCCTGCACTGGCTTCCTGTAGCAGCACGCATCAAATTCAAGACCTTGATACTCACATACAAGGCCTTGTCTGGAACACCACCCCCCTACCTCAACATTCTCCTTGAGGTTTATGTTCCCACACGCAACCTACGATCAGTTAATGACCGACAACTGATAGTGCCTATTTGGTGAGGCATGATGTCCCTTTCCAGAACTTTCAAAATGAATGTCCATCAGTGGTGGAATGAACTTCCAACCTCAATCCAGACAGCAGAATCTGCCACTATCTTCAAAAAATGACTAAAGACCCAACTCTTCTGTGAACACTGAACTAACTTTTTTGTCCCTTGGTCAAAAAACTCTGCATTTACACTGAGTCTTACACCTCTACTTTGCTTCTCTAGAACTCAATTTAAAAAATCTTGTATGGTAGCACTACTTGTATTGTTCTCCACTTGATAGATCGATTTTCTTGTATAAAATTTGGATAAAAGCATCTGCTAAATTAATAAATATAAACGTATATTTTTCCGTATCACCACACCATACAAAGTGTTGCGGTAGTTGTTGCTGAGCTGCAAAATTAGTTAGTGACTGGGAAATTATGGGAAATTATTATATATAATGTGCACAACTATCAAGTTGACAACTGTCAAGCTTCAGGACAATAATCAACAGCCTTGTTCTGGGATTAGTGCCTACAGTAATCTGTCATTTATCATGTAAAAAATACTTCCCAAACATGATAGCATTCATATACTATTTGTTATGGGTGTATTCCCCTGATATGCAATTTACTATTGTATTACCAAATCACTATATCCAACTAAATTAATAAATTTCATGTTGACTGACTATTATCTTTCTTTTATAAACTGTAATATTATTAGAATTTCTCATATTTGATCCTTGATAAGGCGGTAAACCACAATATAAATGAATACACATGGCCTGTCTGTCTAACAATGGGGATGTCCTGTGAATTAATCACACCACTATAATGGTATAATACACAGCCAATCCCGACCCAACAGAGCACACTCCCTAATCTACATGGAAGACTTGCAATTGGTTCATTTATCTAAAGAAAAAAACCCAACAACTTTTATGCTCTTTTGGACTGCTAGTGTGAGCTCTACCCCTCACCCCTACTCTGAGGCCATGGGCACATTGTGTGTGTGTGTACAAGAACGCCTGTGGAATAAATCTGGCAAGTGGCCCATTTAGGACATTTGACCTAGTGGAGATATATATATATTTTTTTGCAGTGTGGTTTCTCAGAGCTCACGCTTTTCCTTAAGCTGAGGCTAAACATTGAGAAAGGGTGGAAAACAAAATATTTTCTTAAGGTTCCTGTAGCCAGGTTGCATAAAAGGTTCCATAGCTCTGTGTGTCCAACTTTGGCCAGCAGGACCACATGTTCTGTTTTTGCTGCCATAAAACTGCCCAGACTGAAAAAAGAGGGGGCATATATGTGCATATTCCATTTGCATGATTCTTATAAATTCAAATGAACTGAAAAATTGGGGAGTACTCCCCAAAGGAAAATATGCTGCTAAATATGTCTGAGACCCATTTATGTTCATATGAATCAGAACGGGTGCATATCACAGATCATAAAATTAAATTTATGTCAGAAATTATTCCCAGTTTGAGGCCACAAACCATCTATTAACACTTGTTCAATAAATAACAATTTGGAAATGTTAAGCCTTGTTTCTACAAACTTGCATTTTGTCTTTATTGAACCATTGTGGGTAGTATCAGCCATTTCTCAAGCTCTTGAGTGGAAATCAAGGGTCAAAAGGTTCGTGTTTAGGGTCAGTGTCACAGGTGGTTTGGGAGTGGATCGAGTCTGTTATCATCACAACAATGGCCCAAGCACATGTAAGTTTTTGGACTGCATTTAAAGCTTTGGAGAGTGAAAGAGCTCAATAGGACTTCTTTGTTTACTGTTGCAGGTCTCTGCTTTGGTGTTTGAGGGGGAGGTACTCAGGGTTGGGGGTAGATTAACTACGCATCCACTGCATGAGCAACACAGGTGATTATAGGGTAGCTCTTCTGTTAACAGCTAATGAGCTAATGTTAATTATAGCTCTCTTCTCAGTCACTCTCCATGCTCTGAAAGAGAGTGGTGGGGCATATAAGATCGGTAATGAGAAATGTTTATACAGTGCAATGTGCATCAGAGGGAAACCCATAGCCCCAACTACTCTAAGCCAATTAACTCAACATAAATTAAGTATTTTAAAAAATTGATAAGGAATAAAAAATCTGCTCTTAGATGAAACAATCAATAACAGGGCAATGTAAAATGTCCTGACTTCAGGAAGTATGTCCGAAAGTGTTTTATTCCACTTATACCATAGCCATTTGCCAAATATTATCATCCATTTTTTATTTGTTAATGAGCGACACATTGGTAGTTACATTTAGTGTTGTTTAATGTCTGCGAGACAACTTCATTACTGTTATCACTTATGTTATAGCAGATATAAACTGTCATTCCCTCACCAGCCTCTCTTTTTTCTCTCTCTTGAAGTTAATATGGAAAAACAGCTTGTTATGTTGACATGATGAAATTATGAGCAATGACCTTGATATTAAAGGCATGTGGTGATGACTAAAATGCTTTACCAGCTCAAATAATCAACTCTGTTTGCCTTAAGTCAAGAATGCAATTAACCAAGATGGACTTTAACGATCAATGCCTGCGTATCTGTGACAGTTCCCATGAGCAAACATGTTTTCCTAGCAGACTGATAGGAGAGGAATGTCAAACACTATGCTGCCCATATATACACTTTTGAAAACAAAGATGGAGGTGCTTACTGTTCCCAAGTCATTCTCAACTACCGCTGAGCTTCTGTCATTTTATATTTTTCTTTGTCACTTTCAGGTAGATACTAGATAAAGGAAGCCAGGTAGCTCCTTTTGAGGACCTCATTGTAGACTGGGCTTCTATAATACACAAAAGGTTGGCCCACTTTTCACAACCAATGTCCGATAGCATCTCACCCCTTGCATACAAAGATGCCTGGTAGAGGTTTCTCACAGATAATGTTGCAAATGAGAGTTTGTGTTTGCTGAACGCTGGAGGCAGGGCATAGAAGGAACCCCGACAAATGGTAGGGCCCATTTTCTCCACCATTAATTGATTGATACCTGATATTGGATGGGGATTCAGGCCAATTCTCAGGGGCTGGCGCCGCAGCTCAGTGACATGCGTGGGAACGGATTCTTGGGATGGATGGGGGAAGGTAGTGCACCTGTAAAATGAAACTCCATGACTATTTTAATGCACGCATCCAGTGTTCCATATGTATAGGTGTTTAACATGTGAGTGTGCATAGATTGAATGAACCACTGTGTACAAAGTTCCTCTAAAAACAGAACAAAGTATGAGAATGATGCAATATGCAGTGAGTTGAATGGCCAAATGAAGATATGGAAGAGGATGTGAAGGGATTGTAAGGTAAGACTACATTGAACAATGTCAGTGAGAGAAATAAATAAATAAATACATTAACCTTCTTTATAATTTTTCCATAAGTTAAAGGGTTAAACATGACTTTGTTTTGGAGCTCATGAAGTGTAAAAAGACATCTAGATTAAAAAAATAATAATTTTATATATATATATATATATATATATATATATATGTGTGTGTGTGTGTGTGTGTGTGTGTGTGATGCACTTGTGACATTTATCATGATTTGCTGATATAACTGTCAAATTGACTATTTTTATGTCCAACTTTCTGTAATTAAGCTCTGCCTTCTTGACAACAAAATTTGTGGTGAAAGAATAAAATGAGGGTCTTTGTTTTGCACAATGGATATAAGCTCTTTGTCAAAGAAATACACATGCAAATTCCTGAGCAAAGTTAAACAGAATAGAAAGTTTCATCACCACCTGCTTAAAACTGCTTCCATAATTGCAAGATGGTGTTGCAAAGCCACAATTAGCATTGACTAATAGCATGCTGTCAACTGGTCACTGTGCCGACCTCTGAACCTTGGTTCCAACAAAGATGCGATGATTGATATTTGTCCATCGATAAGGGCTGTGGCATTATTACTCCCAGGGGAGTATGAGTGAAACCAGCTCCATCAGGTGATGAAACTCTCCTGCTGACACTTTTCACTTCCACATAAGGACCAACAGGTGTGAGATGGAAAAACTCACCTGGCAACAGAATAATTGAGTATTATTAAGTATAGAATGAATAGAGAAAATGTACAGACAGCTGGAATATATGTATGTAAAAGTTTCTTACAGCAAAATAGAGTGGTTCAGTTAAGTAGTAACTAGGTACAGAAATGAATTCCTTCTCTGTTTTCCTGCAAAAGCCTTCCTAATCCCTCCGTACACTTGTCATCACTGTGTCATAGTTACACGTCATCTCTGTAAGCCGGGCTGTTATGGATCTGGCAGGCATAATCTCAGAGTAAGGGAAAAAAAGAGCCTGCATGGGCCATCTGGCCAATGTTCAAGCAATAGTGCGGAAGCTAATAAAATAAAGCAGTGACTGAAATCAGTGATTCCCAGCATGCACTGGTAACACACAGAAAAGTGAGTTGAACACAGCTCTGATATGCTATGTGCATTAGAGAAACAAACATTTATTTTTGTTAGTGTTAATCAGATAGAGCCATAAATATAAACGTGGTCAGGGATTTCTTATGTCAGATCCCTGAGACAGCCCTTTTAATCTTAATTCTGACTTTAATCACTTTAATCTATAATTATTTAATGAAAAAAATAAATATGAAAAAAGAAAATGCATAGCTGTACATGTGTCATCTTCACAAACAGATACTATTAATTCCCAGATTACAGTTGCATCCTGACCATAATTTCTTCATGTCAATTCCAGGAATTTTTTATTTATTTTTTTTAATTGCTGAAAAGACATGAAATAAGACAGCATAATGTTTAGGCATGCATGAAAAGTGGAGCAGCTCACATACTTCATAAGAGCTCCAGCATGTGAGGAAATCCATGAAGGACTGGGAATTGAGCCAGAGTATCAATGATAGAGAGCGAAGAATGAGAAAGAAAGAATTAAAGAAGCCGGTCTCATTAAGACACTGATAACTAGGAAACAGATCAGATCAGGCAATGCTCCAAAAATTCAGGACAAAACAAAATGTCAAGCTCATGATTGATCAGGTTGCGTTCTGGTGAAAAACTTGCTGCCTATGCCCCTCCAACCCTTAGGCACTTCCTATAATCAACGCCCATGCCCACCCATAGCTAATTAGACATTAAGGAAATGTCAGGCCTCCATGATGTAAAGCAGCTTGCTAGGGATTGCCGTGGGGGGCGGGGACTAAAAGGAGTGCAGCATGGAAAAGCAACTATGGACCAGATCAATATGGAGATGGCAAGACAGAGATGGGGGCAGGGTAAATTACCGGAGAGAAGGAGTGACCAGGCGAGAGAAAGAGAACGATGGAGAGTTCACGCGGCTTCACGGGACACACTTTGAGAAAGGCCCACCTGGACACACAAAGACCGGGAGCATCAAGGGATTGCCAGTGATGTGAATACACAACTACACAGAGAAACAAACGTTTGCCTGAGAAAAAGAGACATCACAGATCTTATTTTTTTCCTCATATGTTGGTAATAAATGTAATCAGAACCTATAGCCTGGAAGCTGTCAAGCGCTGATTAATGTTCTGATCCCATGCCTCTCTCCTCGCCCCTCTTATTCTGACCCATTTCAATCCCAGCTAAGGTTGAGGCACTGATGCAAGCTGCTGGGTCATGAGCCACCCGCAGAAAGCACAAGTTAAAAAGTTTTATGATAAATTTAGCAGGTTCATTTTGGAATGTTTTATGTTTTAACTCTGTTAACTGCCTCTCAGTTTTAACATTCTCTGCTGATCACACAAGGGGCTTCAGTTTCTCCAGTAGAAGTCCATAAGGCATAAGGTAATAAGAATCCCCTGGCTGGGAGCTTGGCAGAGTCATCTCTCCTATGCTCCTCACATTAAAGGTACGGTAAGAATGAAATAGGACCAAACCTGCAGGTTTGATGAAGGCTGCACTAATATTTCGAAGATAAATTGAAGCTCTGGCTGTTCTGCTTGTGAGTTGGATTTTCATATGACCAAAATTCTTGTTGACATGCTTAATTAATATTCCTGTCTTTATTGTTATTTCTGAATAACTTCACATTCTATAAAAATAATAATAATGATAAGGCCTTAGAAGTATAATATTTAAAATATATACATGCAGGTCTGCAGCTGTATATACAACTTTGTTAAAAAAATAAATCGACAACATTCATCTTCAAAATTATTCAGATTCACTGTCAGGCACATCTAAGCCCCCCCTGCTGTATCCATTTATTAAAATAAACCTTTCAGGGAACTGATATTCATCCGTGGTAACCTTTGGCAATTGGCGTGCTGCTGGTAAGCCTTCGTTTGGTTGTCATTAAACAGCTGGAAATGACTAGGGTCTTTCAGGCTGCCTAACCGTGATTGGGAGCAACCCCCAGTAACCCAACATAGTGGCCAATTAAACATAATTTAAGACTTAAGCAATTTGGACAGATTTCTGGAAATTACTGCAGAGGTCATGTTGCCATTGCTTTGTATATCTGTGGGGGTAGAGAAAGTGAGAAAAGGATATTTTGACAGGTTTTAGCAGCAAAACATCAGATGGGACATACATATAGTGTGATCATTCCCCAGCACCTTGATTCCTACTGGTTTCAGAATCTATTTGCTCCAAGTCAATGTGGAAAGAAAGGAGAAGCTGAATAGTATTTGCCATCTGACCCATTCATCTACACTTCAACATACTGTAAAGACCAGTTCACACCAGGCATGTTTCTGAAGCTTTTTTCGACGTGTCACATGCAGCAATTATGATTCCATTTTAATGACCAGTTCAGTTCACAGCAGCTGCATTAGGGGCATTTTAGAGGGGTGTAAAAAGTCCATGAATCCTGTTTTTTTTTTTTTTTTTTTTAAATTTTTTTTACACATTTGTACACATAAGTGACGCATACTCCATGAAATCCATTGATATCACACTTTCTGTATGCTGTGAACTTAAAAAGAAATCCTACTCTACAGTGATGTCATGACTATGCTGCTTGTAGTTTCATAGAAAATAACTTTACAGTAGAGATACTCATGGAAACCCAGAAGAATTATGCATAGATTATTTATTCCCTCTCCCAGTTTCATGCCACATTTTTGAGCTGTGTTGTAATTACACCTGGTCCACTATGTTTTATTTGACTTTCGCTGTGATGGCTGTAGATATAGACATTAGTTTTCTTGATAAAATTACATGAACTGCCATCCCAGAATAGTCTGAGTACCACATGCAGAGTAGATTATATGAACATCGAATGAATATGTTGAATCCTGAAACATATCTAGTGTGAATTCTACATAAATGCTGCACATAACTTCTGCATGCACATACATATTGTTGCATTTCACTAGGTGGTTGGATTTACCTAAACAAGATTAACATTTATCCAAATGGACAGACAGTCTGGGAGCTGGAGTACTTGATAGGCCCTTTTACTCTTCCAATCCTTCTTTCCTTCTACTCCTTTCCATTGTGTCACTGTTACAGGTGGAAAGTTTGGTGTTTGCTGTCTGTACATGCTTGTTTGCCCAAGGTTGATTTCAGGTCTAGCTGGACAGGAAGCAGGCTCAACTTTCATTTCTTGAAGTGCTGCCAGTCCTGCCACCTCTACCCTTTACCAAATGTGAGGAATTGGGAGTGTCTTCACATGTCTCGGATAAACTACCAAAGAGCACACCAGTTGGAAGATTTTCCTTTCTGAACAATGTGAACCACTATACCAGAGTGCCAACCTATAAATGCCCTTTACTTGGTTAAAAAATTGGGGAATAAAACTAGTATTTGTTTTTATGCTAGTTTTACCAAACACATAGTACTATGGGAACAGGAATGCATTTGTGAACATTAGAGAATAAACACAGCTCTGGCAAAGCAGAATCTTAGAATGAATGCTAAACACTATTTTTGCCTGACATTGAAAAAAAAGTATGAATGATCAGAAATGAGTAAGAGTGGTTTTACCTTCCATACATGAATACAGGCTTTGCAACCTGTCTCCATGCCAGTTGTGCCAATGTGTTCTTCTCATGCCTGACAAAATAATGATTCAAGCCCTAATTTGGATTATGCTTTATAATTTCAGTCTTAAAGCAGTCCATCCCACAAAACACCAAAAAGGTCAAGAGTGAATGATAGTTAATTAGAACCAGTTAGTATGATATATGTTCCCTAATGCTAAATGACACTGACTAGCTTTCAGTCATTATTAGCAATGTTAGCATGTTTAGTGAATTATCTCTTTAAAGAGCAACAGCTGCCTAATGATGTGTGAGGCAATTCCAGGATTCTGTGAAGCGTCAAAGAGCTTCCACCCATTCACCAATAATCACATCGAATACCCTACACAATCTGTGAATGAGCTTGTGTGGTCCTTCATGTTAAGCTTTTACATTGTCCTGGCTCTCTGGGCCATAGAACCCCCACATGTGGCTTGGACTATGGGTGAACAGCGC
The DNA here is from genome assembly GCF_001660625.3 of Ictalurus punctatus. NCBI lineage: Eukaryota > Metazoa > Chordata > Actinopteri > Siluriformes > Ictaluridae > Ictalurus > Ictalurus punctatus. The sequence goes on along the minus strand of NC_030417.2, from coordinate 22,750,636 downwards.
AGGAGATGGAGGGAATGCAGTGCTAAAGTTGGAGCTGTCTACTGATGAAGGCTGTATAGCAAAACGCAGAGCACCCAAACTGCCAATGCAATTTAAGAGAGCAATCAATCTCCACACTGCATGCAGGATACACACACACACACACACACACACACACACACACACACACACACACACACACACACACACACACACATCAGATCATGTGAAGACACTGAACTTCGTAACTCCTCTGAAATCTCTATTTGCACATAGCTTGGGGCTACACACAGCAGGACTGATTCGTAGCTGAAATTAGGATAGTGACAGTGAGGGCGGTAGCCAGAGAAGCTCACTGACCTCTGGCCTTTCCTATGAGAGTCTTCTGGACCACAGCTGGGAATTTCCCTTCTCCTCTGTTCTCAGGTCAGGTGGATGGGGATCCACCATCTACCGTGCTCCCCTCATTAGAAGACACACAATGAACCTGTTTACACAAGACAGTAAAGTGTTGAAGGCATACCTAATAGTTCCTTTTATATGATAAAAGGTGTTTGCTAAGTACAAATATAGAAAGTTTAACAGGGCTGGAGTCGGTTTCATTTGTAGCCCCTTTGGTCAATTACCTGGAATTCAGTTCACAATCAATCTGCCCAATGTTTAACACATTTTTAAAATAATTCATTAATTTGCAGAAGGATGAGCTAATGGTTGCATTCTACAAGAGATGGTTTATTTCATTTAACTTTGCTTAAAAAACACAAACATAAGTCCCCCAAGCTAGGTGCAGTTATAAAGGAAAACAATACCTCCTCTCGAACAAATATGGAAAGTTTTCCTTTTCAATCTTCAGTGTCTAATTGCTGGCCAACACTTAGCATCCAGATGCTACATGCTTGCATGCTTCTTATGGGATGTCAGCAAGATGATTATTTGGCTTATCTCCACTTACTTCATCACTACTACGCAAGTCGCTTCCCCTCTTTACTTCAGTTAACACATGGTGGCATAGTCCTCATAGAAACCTAAATCTATAAAATGACACAGGTTCTAAAAAAATAAGCATTTCAGGGCCCCATCCTGCCTAAAGACTTTCTCTCCCCCTCTTCTCACCATCTTTCTCTACAGTGGTGCTTGAAAGAATTTTTCTATATTTCTGTATAAATATGACCTAAAACATCAGATTTTCACATAAGTCTTCAAAGTAGATATAGAGAACCCTATTAAACAAATAAGACAAAATATTATACTTTGTCACCAATTTATTGAGGAAAATGATCCAATATTACATCTGTGAGTTGCAAAAGTATGTGAACCTTTGATTTCAGTGTCTATTGTGGCACCCTTGTGCAGCAATAACTGCAATAAACGTTTCTGGTAACTGTTGAACAGTTCTGCATGTCTTGGAGGAATTTTAGTCCATTCCATAGTACAGAACTCTGGGATGTTGATGGGTTTCCACACATGAGATGCTTGCTTCAGGTCCTTCCACAACATTTCTATTGGATTAAGGTCATTAATTTCACTCTTCTTTAACCATTTTTTGGTAGAATGACTTGTGCGTTTAGGGTTATTTTATTGTTGCATTACCCACTTTCTCTTGAGAGTCAGTTCATGGACAGATGTCCTGACATTTTCCTTTAGAATTTGCTTGTACATTCAGACTTCATTTTTCCATCAATGATAGAAAGCCGTCCTGACCCAGATGCAGCAAAACAAACCCAAACCATGATACTATGGTACAACATGTTTCACAGATGGGATAAAGTTCTTATGCTGGAATGCAGTGTTTTTCTTTCTCCAAACATAACGCTTCTCATTTAAACCAAAAAGTTTTATTTTGGTCATATCCATCCACAAAAAGTTTTTACAAAAGCCTTCTGGCTTGACCATATGATCTTTAGCAAAGTGCAGACAGGCAGCAATGTTTTTTTTTGTCTAGGTTTTTTGGATAGCAGTGGCATTCTCCTTGCAACCCTGCCATGCACACCATTGTTGTTCAGTGTTCTCCTAATGGTGGACTCATGAACATTAACATTAAACAATGTGAGAGAGGCCTTTAGTTACTTAGGAGTTTCCCTGGTGCCCTTTGTGACCTCACGGACTATTACACGTCTTGCTCTTGGAGTGATCGTTGTTGGTCAACCAATGCTGGGAAAGGTAATATTGGAATTGAATTTCCTCCAGATTTTTATATAATTTGTCTGACTGTGGATTAATGGAGTCCAAACTCTTTAGAGATGCTTTTGTAACCTTTTCCAGCCTGATGAGCATCAATAACTTTTTATGAGGTCCTCAGAAATCTCCTTTATTCACTTGACGTATGATACACTTCCACAAACATGTGTGGTGAAGATCAGATTTTGATAGATATCCTTCTTTAAATAAAAGAGGGTGCTCACTCACATCTGATTGTCATCCCATTGATTGAAAACACCTGACTCTATACTCACCTTCAAATTAACTGCTAAACCTTGAGGTTCACATACTTTTGCCACTCAAAGATATGTAATATTGGATCATTTTCCTTAATAAATAAATGACCAAGTATAATATTTTTGTTTCATTTGTTTAATTGTGTTCTCTTTGTCAACTTTTAGGACTTGTGAGAAAATCTGATGTTGTTTTAGGTCACATTTATGCAGATGTATAGAAAATTCTAAAGAGTTCACAAACTTTCAAGCACCATTGTAATTGACATGGCTTCATAGTGATAGATGAATGTTTTCCGCATACATCATCCTCATGACAGCTCTAGTATTTGAAATGACCCATGGAAAAATGCATAATGTTATAATTACATCCAGCCTCACTCTAGATTAGGTAATAGCCTGTGTGAAGACAGACCTGAAATGTCTAAATCTGTATTGTTATTTCCTACCAGCATTGATTTCTGTCCTTCTGAGACTGGCTTGCCGACTCATGGAACTAAAGAGAAAACAATGTGGTCTTTATAGATAGTTGGACTACTTCTCCAGGCAAGTCTGGTCTTTTAGGGTGGGGCGGCATCTGTCCCACTGGGGAAAGTGCTGCTCTCATTTGTTGTAACATAGCTTATAGTCTTATGACAGGCCTAGTTAATCGGTGACAATCCAGAGCCAGGGCCAGGCATGAGACAAAACCAACCCTCTGTTAGTTGCCTTGAGGCATCACCCTGGTTCCACCACACTGAGACTGTGTCTGTTCTTCAAGCTGCACATAAGCAAAAATGCAGAAAATCTCAGAAAGTTTCTTTTAGAAATCTAATTAACATAAAATTAGATCATAAGAAATGCACAACGAGCACTTTTGATCTGAATTTAGGATTGCTCAACATTAGACCCCTTATGTCTAAAGTGCTTAGTTTCAAATGAAACTGTAACTGATCCGGGATTTAATGTAATTTGTTTAATAGAAACTTGGATTAGACAAATAAGTATGTAGCTTTAAATGTCTAGCCCTCTTGTATATATTATATAGTATAGTCTTGTATATAGTTATTGTATGTACGCCACTGTTGTCTAATTCACCAAGGAGGAGGCATCACAATTATAATACTACTCTAGGCATTACCCAGAAATCTCTATATGAATATAATCTCCCAGATTTATTGAATTTATTCTTTTAGTCTTTTTACCCTACAGAACCTGATGCAGTGACTAAGAGTTTAGAGACATTTCACACTGGATAATGCTACTCCACTCAAAGAAAAATCATTAGTGTTTGACACTCAGACACAGTCTCTGTAGGTCGTAAACCTATTTATTTAGTCCAGCATTTTGGTAAAGGTAAAATTCACAGGCATAGAGAGATTTAAACATGTAAACTGGGCTATTTTTAAGCTGTCACCCTCCTATTCTCACACATTCACTCAGGTTTGTTGAATGAGTGGTGGAAGGACGCTTTATGTCCCAGGGTGCCATCAGGTCTGTGTTATCTTTTGGCTCTACCTTTTAGTTATGCTGTCACACAGAGTCCCTGGCTGCACAATGATCACAATAAGTAAATCTGGCAGGTATTTAAACCATTTTAAACGATTGTAAGATAAGAGCATACCTAATAATTTGTTCTCTTTCTGTTATGCTGTATGTGTACTCCTGCTGCCTGATTCTGACAAACCTCTACTACTATGTGTCCTCTCACCATCCAGATCTGCCTGATTCATTCTGATGCTGTACTTTTGCTTGGTGCTTTCCATGCTTATGACTTACCTTCTGCTGCTGTGTATGGCCCCAGATGGATACCCTAAAGATCCCAAGACTCACCCTGTCTGCAGTGGATAATCTTACTTCGGTACTGTAGATTGTATCTTTTAAGCACTGTTGCTGTAATCATAAAGACTGTCTTGTGCTCATCTACATCTTCATTTGGCATCTACAGGCTGTCATAAAATTCTCCATACATAGAGGAAATTAGCTAAATGTCTTCCAAAATTTTTAATTCGTTTATATATATACAGTATCTCACAAAAGTGAGTACACCCCTCACATTTTTGTAAATATTTGATTATATCTTTTCATGTGATAACACTGAAGAAATGACACTTTGCTACAATGTAAAGTAGTGAGTGTACAGCTTGTGTAACAGTGTAAATTCGCTGTCCCCTCAAAATAACTCAACACACAGCCATTAATGTCTAAACCGCTGGCAACAAAAGTGAGTACACCCCTAAGTGAAAATGTCCAAATTGGGCCCAAAGTGTCAATATTTTCTGTGGCCACCATTATTTTCCAGCACTGCCTTAACCCTCTTGGGCATGGAGTTCACCAGAGCTTCACAGGTTGCCAGTGGAGTTCTCTTCCACTCCTCCATGACGACAGCACAGAGCTGGCGGATGTTAGAGACCTTGTGCTCCTCCACCTTCCATTTGAGGATGCCCCACAGATGTTCAATAGGGTTTGGTCCATCACCTTCACCCTCAGCTTCTTTAGCAAGGCAGTGGTCATCTTGGAGGTGTGTTTGGGGTCGTTATCATGCTGGAATACTGCCCTGCGGCCCAGTCTCCGAAGGGAGGGCAGCATGCTCTGCTTCAGTATGTCACAGTATATTTTGTCATTTATGGTTCCTTCAATGAATTGTAGCTCCCCAGTGCCGGCAGCACTCATGCAGCCCCAGACCATGACACTTCCACCACCATGCTTGAGTGTAGTCAAGACACACTTGTCTTTGTACTCCTCACCTGGTTTCCGCCACACACGCTTGCATCATCTTTAGAAGAGGCTTCCTTCTGGGTCGACAGCCATGCAGACAAATTTGATGCAGTGTGCGGCATATGGTCTGAGCACTGACAGGCTGACCCCCCACCCCTTCAACCTCTGCAGCAATGCTGGCAGCACTCATACATCTATTCATTGAGGGAACTATGAATGCCAACATGTACTGTGACATACTGAAGCAGAGCATGATCAGTATGCAGTATTCCAGCATGATAATGACCCCAAACACACCTCCAAGACGACCACTGCCTTGCTAAAGAAGCTGAGGGTGAAGGTGATGGACTGGCCAAGCATGTCTCCAAACCTAAACCCTATTGAGCATCTGTGGGGCATCCTCAAACAGAAGGTGGAGGAGCACAAGGTCTCTAACATCCATCAGCTCCGTGATGTCGTCATGGAGGAGTGGAAGAGATCTCCACTGGCAACCTGTTAAGCTCTGGTGAACTCCATGCCCAAGAGGGTTAAGGAAGTGCTGGAAAATAATGGTGGCCACACAAAATATTGACACTTTGGGCCCAATTTGGACATTTTCACTTAGGGGTGTACTCACTTTTGTTGCCAGCGGTTTAGACATTAATGGCTGTGTGTTAAGTTATTTTGAGGGGACCGCAAATTTACACTGTTACACAAGCTGTACACTCACTACTTTATATTGTAGCAAAGTGTCATTTCTTCAGTGTTGTCACATGAAAAGATATAATTAAACATTTACAAAAACTTGAGGGGTGTACATACATGCATACATATATATATATATATATATATATATATATATATATATATATTTCCCAGATGGCCTTTGACAAAAGAAAAACATATTGAAATCATTCTCATAGCTGGATCGGGAAGCTGTTGCAAGGTTGTGATGGACTTTAACAGGAAACATGGCAAGCACATCACACACGACATGTTGCCAAAATTAACAAATTCAGAAAGACTGGAAGTGTTGCAGACCAGCTGAGAAGTGGACATCCACAAACATCCACTGATGAAGGCACAACCCACGTGGTGCTGGCATACATAGTCCCCTATGTATGGAGACTTTTGGGACACCGTGTATTGCACAAATAAAATGTAATTAAATTGAATCCTCAATGAAGTAATAAGGTTGATATTATAGAATTGTGATTTGTTTTTAGGTTTGGGGAGAATATCACATTTTCTTATGCTGGTCCCACTTTTCCAAATAATGTCCAATAATGCTCAGCGCGTCCATGACTTCACCCCTCCTTGTAATTTTCAAATATCAAATAGCCATGGCTAGCATGCTCCAGGCATTTGACATCAAGCAATAGCTCAAATGGTTAAAGGACTACAGCCCTTGCCATTGGAACAAATAACTGTTCCTTTGGGAGCTCCTGAATATGGAAACAATTATTTTGCTGCAAGGTTTTTTTTTAGCAGGTTTCACCTACTGCAGTGTGTGTCTGAATGTAATCAAGGAGTTTGTGTGTGAGAGATTAACTTCTTTAATAATCTAACAGATTGAAATGCATTTTATTGGACATTAAAAAAAATAGATTGATATAGTAACACAGCATCCTGATTAATTGCCTCTTACCTGCTTAGTGTAATGCATGATGTCCAGTTATATTTTCCATACCACTTATCCTACACAGGGTCATGGAGCCTATCCCAGGGAACTCCGGGCACAAGGCGGGGACACCCTGGACGGGGTGCCAACCCATTAAAGGGCACAATCACACATGCATTCATGCATTACGGTCAATTTGGAAATACCAATCAGCTGTAGGCTGGGGGAGGAAACTGGAGTACCCAGAGTAAACCCCACGCACACATGGCGGAGGCGGAATTCGAACCCCCAACCCTGGAGGTGTGAAGCAAATGTGCAAACTAAGCAATCATGACCCCGTGCATGATTCCAATAATGAATGTCTATATTAGATGTTAGATGTTTATTTGAATGCTCATCATATTCTTATTCATACTGTATATAAAATAGCCTCAATTTTATATTTTTTATCTTTAGATTATCACTCACTATTACAGTATGTTACATTGTATTGCACATGACAACAAAAAATAAACACGATCTGCTTCTTTAGTCCACATTTTCTATCTCCTGGGAATGAAGTGCTTGTCCATAAAGACGATGGTCTGGATGTTAGTAAAAACCTCATCTCAGCCAACTTTACTCAAGAAAAGCGGGAAATTATTGTTACTTGAATGCCGACTGTATGCAGATTTCCAAATGTACAGTAAATACACACAACAATAGATGCAAGAATAAAATTTAACATGTTGCAAGTTTTAAAACTAGACTAGACCAACTTTAAATTATGCAGAAAAAAAATTAAACATAAATAAAAAAGGACAAAAGAAAAGTAGTGTGGACTTTAGTTGGTGCTATAAAGTGAGTCTCTGCAGAGCCTAGACTGCACCCTAAAAAACATTGGGTTAAAAACAACACAAATTGGTTTATTTTAAAACCAACAGCTGGGTAAATATAGGACAGAACACATTTTGGGTTAAACTGATGCATCAAGTTGGGTTGTTAATTTTAACCCAGGAAATGGGTTGTTTTTCAACCCAAAGAATAGTGTCATTTGTACAAAATCGCTTGGTTAATTTTATTTCATAAATGGATTAATATTTTCAGGGTTATTTTTACCCTCTGAAAGTATCAAATATACCACATTATAAACAAATATGACAATATTCCATTTCCTTTATTTATACACAAGAAGGTGTTCAGAAATGTACTTCTAGAGCTGCTAGAGTCGATATGTGTGTGTGTGTGTATGTATATATATATATAATGTAGACTTTGAAGTAAAATACTCAAACAAGTATATATATTTAAGATGAAAACATCAGATTTTGATCAAAGGAGATGTTTAAAATACCCCCCCCCCCCCCCAAAGAAAGAAAGAAAGAAACAAACAAACAAACAAAAAACAACCTCTGAGTAACCAATTTACAATCCAGTGGGCATTACAAACAAGTAATCCAAAGCTAACAAAGATAGCAGTGCATTTATTGTCATGTTAACTGGATGGTTATCGCACATTTTTGCTTTTTCAGTAATGGTTTCATTGATCAATATATTGAACAATGTGTTTCAATTATCCTATATTGTATTTTTTTTTGTATACTAAAATTCTCAAAATAAACAATTGCATGAAATTCAGATGACATTTATTAAAATCACTTACATATTTGACATGTAAGAATTGAAGTTGATGCATCTTCTTACAAATCTCTCTGCCACCTGGGAAGACAAGAGTCCCATTCCATCCTTTTGAAAAGCAGTAAAAGAGCAAAAAGTGTGTTGGTTAGTTAGCTACAAAATATGAACAATGCTTTTGGGCTTCAACTGAGAAATTGTGTTACAGAATCCCAAATTGTGTAATTTAGGAAATGTGACCTCAATTCTCCTAATAAACAAAATGGCACTGTAGCCTCACCAGGAAAATCTAGCTAAATTGCAAATATTTATTTTTCTGCCTTTATCACCTCACCGCCAATTATTTTGCCCAACCTAATTAAGTCAACCAACATTATAGAGATAATGGAAAGCATTAAAATCTACTGTAACCCCCACTTGCTCTTTTTATCACATTAACCTTGGGAAGAACTTTTGGCCTCGACATTACTGAGCTAGCTACGCTCTGCAAGTGACTGACTGTACCGGTTAACTAGCATCAACATTCACAGAATACATGAAGAAACATGGCCTTAACCCACCCTCCTAATGCCAATTACTACAGCTTGCCTTGTCCAAAACACCGGCTAAATATAGTTAACATTAACCCACTCTCTGTATTACATCATGGTGAATAGCTGTAACGGCGTGGCTGTGGCTCAGGTGGTAGAGGGGTTTGTCCACTAATTGTAGGGTTGGCGGTTTGATTCCTGGCCCACATGACTCCACATACCGAAGTGTCCTTAAAATAAATAAATAAATAAAATGCTATGTTATTGTTAACTTTCAAAAAGGGAATGGGAATGTCTAACATTACCGCAAGTTGTATGCTAAGGTAATGTTATCAACTCGGGTGAGTGTCTAGGTGAGCATCACTCATCCCTACTGTGACAGCATCCAGCTAGCTAACTCTGAGCCTCAGAGAGAATTATAGAATAACCTCAGTCCATATTTCACAGCCAATATAAATACAAGACACTAGTAGTTGATACATGATATTCACTTTTAAAGATGTCACGATAGGTAAAGTTAATTATCACTGGTTGAGTTACTGTTTTCCAATGAATACATTTTCGAGAGCTCCCTGCCTGAATATCACAAACTCGGCCAGAAATTTTCAGCAGCATTTATGCCAAATAGTGATGAACACTAACTTACCGGTGGTCATTTGGTTTCCTCAAATCCCCCTACCTCCATGTGAGGTGCAATCAAATAGTCCGCGCTGAGTTAATTTGACCCAAGGAGTTGGTCTGATCCATTGAGGTGGAGAGGGGTGCATTGATTCAAATGTCAGTGAAAATGACCCAGCCAAAAACCCAATGGTTGGGTTATACAAAACTACCCAAAAAGTACCCAAGACTGAGAAAATAACCCAGTTAAAACCTAAAAGGCTCAACCCAACTTTTGGGTAGAAAAATAACCCAACATTTTTTTTTAGAGTGTAGCATTGGAAGAAGAAGAAGAAGAAGAAGGAGAAGGAGAAGGACAAGGAGGAGGAGACTCTCACTATTCAATTTTATTCCTGCAATTTTGCTGCCATATTGTTGCTATATTGAGAGCAAGCAGGCATATAATTGTGGGAAGCTGAGTGTATATGACACATGAAAATTGGGCTTTTGTGAAAAGGCGATTGAAGGCGATTATGATTGATAGGGTGCAGGGGTGCCCTACAGAGACCATTTCACTAACAATGAGAGACAGAGAGGCTGAAAGAGACAGTTGCGGAACAGGCAATAAGGGACCATGGTAAATGAAAAATGGGCTGTGCTGCGAATATCCCAGCAACTAATGGCCCCCATGAGGGTAGAGTTAAAATCCTATAAAATAAAGTTCACTAACACATAAAGCCCTAATAAGTATCCCTTTCAGCATTTTACAGGACTTGGAAACTTTATGACAGCTGGGCATAACCATGCATAGCCAGTTCCAGATTCACATGAAGATGCTCTGGGCATTTTAACATCTGTCAACATGAATGTTACAAAGATGCACAAAAACAATACAAAAACAGGAAAACAAATGTGTTAAGTAAACATATTTGCAGTAATGAAAATTATCCAAATGTCAGAGAGTACTGCCAATTGATTGTTTCCATTATTATGGATAGTATGTATTCCTACAATATTAAATATACAGTATGTACATCAAAATAAAATTTTGAAAAGATTGTGTATTCAATTTAAATGTATGTGAATATACTGCTTGTACACTGTTTGCTTAAGTTTTAAATTGCTATTATACAGTATAATATATATTCAAATGGGAACCTCTATGTGACTGTATACTATAATGATTTATAATCCCACTTTCCTGTCACCCAGAAGCAGAACTTTTCAGTCTAGTCCAACTCAAGGTTTCTTCCTGATTTTGTCTCAGTTTTCCCATGTCTGTTTTCCTCATCTATATCTAAATCTTCCTCCAGATTCTATATGGTTGCTTTGTGGCAATATCTATTGTTAAAAAAAAACAACACAATCCAAATAAAGGTAAATTGAATTAAATTAAATTAATTGCTGTCTCTTCAGAATAAACCATAATACTGGCCCATTAACATGTTACGCATCATCATGACATTTCTGTAAATAATAAACATCTTCAATTTAAAAAACAAACAAACAAACAAACCAAAAAAAAAAAAAAACACGAAAATGAGTTAAGCAGATTTTCACCCTACTGTAGTCATTACCTTAGCCAATACCATTACTATATCTATACCGGGGCAGAATGTCATTACTAACAGGAGGGCAACTGGAAGGTGTGGGTAATGATAAACCAAAGCTGGGAATATGAAACTCATGGTAGCAAATGCAACATCATAATTTTACACTTTCAAAGAATCTAGCTTCTTACATTCAAGTAAGACCACTTTTTTTAACAAATAAACACACATGCACACACCTGCTTCTTATAAAACTCACCAAGGTAAATTGTGCCACTTAAGCTCAGTTTAGATCAAAGTATCCTGTAACCTACAATTAAGGACAAATCTATTGTAGCACTGCATAACAAGGTACTGATGACCTGCTGTTTGTATTGTCCCAGAGGGAATTGGTGCCTTACATCAGCAAAATGTCAACTAGCAAACCATTCTAATCAGGAACAGTCCTCAGTTCAACTTTGACCCCGTTTACTGGTGCGGCAACATGCAAAGTATGTCCACTTGGTCTGGCGCATTTAATAAGGCATCTTAACAAATTGACTTGAAGTGCCTGCTCCGAAGAGGTTGGGGGGAGGAAATTGGCTACAGGGGCCTGCTTTCTGTTGGCTGTAAATGATTCCGATTGGGCGGGGTGTGGGGGTGGGAGAATGGGTGGAGATAGAGAACAATGTGTCACAAATTAGACTTGGAAATCAGGAGCCATGGGCCCTGTTCTTCATCTTAGTCTACACACACAAGTGTGTGGGTGTGTGTATGTGTGTCTATACATGAAGACACACTCACACACAATCACAATCACAGATTGGTGGATAAGCAAAGGGTGGAGGGGGTGGGGAAGTGAAATGTAAAAGAGCATAAGTGCAGCAACAACAGCATCTTACTTCTTTTTATAGGACTCAAGTGGATAAGATGATGTAAGAAAAGTTCATTCATTCATTCATTCATTTTCAGTGCTGTATCATAGTTAAGATAGCGGTAGATCTGTAGTCACTCTGAGGAACACAGGGTGTGAGGCAGGAATATACCATGGATGGCATGGCAGTCCATCACATCACACCATGCGCACACACATTCACACCTAGGGGCAATTTAGCATAGCCAATCAACCTACTGAAAAGTTTTTGAGAGGCAGGAGGAAACCAGATAACCTGAAGGAAACCCAAATGGACACAGGAAAAAGTCCACAAAGACAGGAACTGTGGAGCCTGGAGCTGTGAGATGGGGATGCCAGTGTGCCATTCTAGAAAGTTTAGATAGTTAGATAGATATAATAGTCACTGTATATTGCCACCAAAAGTGCACACTTTGTGTACAGTCCAGCCTGGCTAAATGCTTTCCCTGTCTAGAGAGAGAGCACGAGAGTGAGAGAGCAACAGAGTGAGAGAGAGTGTACTTTAAATCTTTCTGAGGAAACTAGTAGTATGACATACTTCTACTTTTGTATTTCCTTGTTTCCTGTCACCACTTGCTGCTGTCTGCCAACCCTGGTCCAGTCTGACCCCACAGCACTGACATGTCAATAACTCTTCATCAAAACAACGATGACATCAAATAGCCTGTACGCTGAGCTGTCATTATTGTCACGCGGTATTCATTTAACATCATTGTACTCTTCATAATCAATTCCACACAGGTCAAGACATACTGGAAATAGTTGTGTAGACAACTATGAAAGGCTGATCAGTTGCTTTGCTTTATGAGAACAACATGTCCAATGCCTATGCAGTTTTGCATGGTTAATATATTTGAATATAGATTCTAAAAGAAACACTTAAATTAAGAGTTATAACATCACTAATAATGAGCTATAAGCTAGCTAAACTAGCAGTAATTAGCCACAAAAGCACTGCTTGGATGTACATTTCTTTCCAAAGTGCTCATAGTTAGCCAGTTGCACTTCTTCACATTGAGACCAAGATAGTGATTTGTGTACGAGTTTAGCACGGTTATTGGCTCAGGGCATGTAGACTCACATTGGGTCAGAGGGGACTCTAAAGAAGATCTCATTGGCTCCAATTTAATTCAGTGACTGGAGGCTGCTGGGAAAGGTGTTGAGAGAAATGTCTGCTAGGGCATCTGCAACAGGACGCTTTAGATTATGTGTCTGTATGCTTGGCTGCCACTTATCTAAAATATCTTCTAGAAAACCTCAGATACACACTATGTAACACAGAGAATGAGATTTTTTTCCGTGGTGTTCAAAACTCATATGGTTATAAAAGAAGATCACAGCTTATATGGTGTGCAAATTGAGACTGCTTATCACTTGCTTTTGTACATATAGATGTTAGTCCATCTTTGTGAACAAGTGTGTTCTATAATAATTGGATCATTCACATGATGTTATGACTGCTTGATAAACAGAGATGAAATAAGAAGGGGTTCAGGGTGTCAGAGGCAAGCCACAAAATTGGTGCAGTAATTCAGTGACCCCTTCTGAGTGACTGAAATCCTGGTATCTTAGACAAACCCTGCCAGTTAGTAGTGCAACCTTAAATCAAGCCCAACCACAATGCTGAAAAGCAAAACAACAACAAAAAAAAGGGCTCAAAGTGACACTATATTATTATTATTATTATTATTATTATTATTATTAATAATAATAATAATAATAATAGTTGTCAATGTCTCTATGGCTTTTGTATTATAATAATAATAAATCATCTAGCACTTTTAGCAAACATCATGCACCTGCAGACAACTGAATCTTTGTACCACTGTTCAAACAGACCTCTAATCATATTGTGTCAAAAGTGGGGTCCTGAAATGCTTCGAGTGAGCCCCAAAAGAAAAATAAATTAAAAATAATGGGGGGGGGGAGTCCACGCAGACACAAGGGCACTCGGGAAATGAAGGCAGTTTTCTTTCATTATAAATTTCAGGTGGCTTCTAGAAATTCCTTTAAATCTCCTGTGATGGTTTAAAAACAAAGAAAGCAACATATGCAGTATACAGCAGAAAAAGAGAACTAGTAAAACAAGCTTTTCATAAACAATGGTTTAACAAAACTGTTCGGCAAAAAAAAAAAAAAAAAAAAAAAAAAAAAAAAAAAAAGAACAACAAAAAAAAAAAAACCCACAAAAAATATGTACATTATATCAAAATATATATTTAAACTGATTATGTTTCCTGTAGATTTTGTTTGCATGTTTTGATTTGTTTTATTCTGCAAAATAATTTCACCATCTCTTCAATACTTAATACACTTAATATACCACACAACTTGTGAAGTCAGAAAGTTACTTAAGCTGAACATCCCTCGACTTTATCCACATGTATCTCATATCCTCTCATGTCACAGACGATTTTAGCTGCAAAATTTAGAAACATAATGTAACAAACTCACGCTGGTTGGAGAGTTGGAATCCATATGCAGAAATTTAAGTCCATAATGACAAAGAGGGATGGTAAAAAACAACAACAACAAAAAAAACAGGCAAAGGTCGAATAGCAAAAATAGACAGTCCGAATAGGCAACCAAGACAAAACAGTAATCCAATAAACGTGAAGTCAAAAAACAGGCAAACAGTCATATCATGAGGTAGTCACAATAACAATGGGGAAAACACTCAGCAAGGCAAATAGACTGACAATACTTTGCAGCGTGCTGTAAAATGCATGGCTCTTTATGGCTAGCAAACAGGAAGTGACTGTAGAAGAAAGTGGAGTGTGATCAGTATTCAGGTGAGGGCTCTGTCTGGTGATTCGAGGATGCAGTTGTTATATGAGTGCTGTCCCATACCCATTCGCTCCCCCCCTGCACAAACACCTCTTGGTGTTCTATGCCAGGGGCGTCCCCAGGGTTGGAAGCTGGGCGGTCAGGGTGTGTCTGGTGGAAATCGTGGAGCATGGAAGGATCCAGAATGTCCCTGGCAGTTACCCAGGTTCTCTCCTTAGGTCCGTAGCCCTCCCAGTTCACCAAGTATTGCATCTGGCCCCCTTTTCTTCTTGAATCCATGATTTCCTTCATGACGTATACAAGGGCTCCATCAATCTCCAATGGAGGTGGCGGTTCAGGTTCCGTGGTTTTGGGGCTAGGTGCCGGGTGGGTACCAGTTTTAGCAATGATACATGAAATGAAGGAGAGATCCAGTAATTAGCAGGAAGTTCAAGTCTATAGTCACAGGTTTTATTTGTCTGATGATACAGAATGGACCTACATACATGGGACTGAGGTTACTGCTGGTTAACCGTAGACACAGGTCTCTTTTCGGGAAAGCCAGATTCTCTGGCTTGGCTAGTAGTTGGGGTGGGGTTGCCTCCAGCAGTCCACCTGGATCTGTTGAGCATGAATGGGCTATTGGAGTGTCATATGAATGCGGTCCCATACCCATTCACTCCTCATAATCTAGTCATCCTCCACCAGTTTCACAGATGGAACGGAATGGGTTCCCCAGACCAATGGAACAAGGGAGGTTGATAACCCAGCACACATTGAAAGTTGGCAAGTTCTGTAGATAAATGATTTAATGAATTCTGGGCATATTCTGCCCATGGAAGGAACTCACTCCACCTCTGTTGTTCATGACTACAGTATGACCTGAGGTAGCACCCGAGATCCTGGTTCAGTCTCTCCACTTGTCCATTTGCCTGTGGGTGGTAGCCTGAGGTTAAGATGACATTATTATCCAACTGTTCGCAGAAGGCCTGCCATACCCTTGATGTGAACTGATGGCCCTGGTTCGTGACAATGTCCTCTGGTAATCCATACCCCCAGAACACATGATGGATACAGTGCAGTGGCAGTTTCTATGACTGTGGGAAGACCTTTCAATGATTACAAGAATAGTGGTGAAATTGTTGGAGCTGGGTAGATCTGTGACAAAGTCTAATGATAGATGGAACCAGGGTCACTGTGGAATGGGTAGGGGTTCTAGAAGTACGACAGGTAGTTCTCTGGGTGTTTTTGACGGAGCGCATGTAGGACAAGATTTGACATGAGATAACATCTTTGTTTATGTCTGACCACCAAAATGAACTGCGTATTAAGGTAATTGTTTGCTGAATACCTGGATGTCCAGCACTGCGAGATGTATGGACCCATTACCTGTTGTCAGAGACTGCTTAGGACATACTGCTTGGTTGGTGGGCATTCAGGTGGAGGAGGATCCCTTTGTTGTGCCCGTTGTATCTCCTCCATGATGTCTCAGTAAATGGGGGCTACAACTACCGTTGGGGGAAGGATGGAAACTTGTTTATATATATATATATATATATATATATATATATATATATATATATATATATATATATATATATATATATATATATATAATAATGTATGTAGGGCCATACATTCTAGAGATAGCGTCTTCCTTACTGTTGTTGCTTCCTGGATGGTAGGCAACTGTGAACTGGAATCTGGTAAAAATCAGAGACCAATGTGCTTGTTTTGAATTGAGTCTCTTGGCACTCTTGATATATTCAAAATTCTTATGGTCGGTGATAACTTGAAATGGATGTTCGAATCCCTCTAGCCAGTGTCTCCATTCCTCCATTGCAGCTTTTATGGAAAGTAGTTCCTTATTACCCACATCATAGTTTCTTTCTGCAGCTGTGAGTTTTCTGGAATAGAAGGCACATGGGTACATTCGGCCTGGTGTACCGTGTTTTTACAGAGAACCGCCCCAATTCCACAGTAAGAAGCATCCACTTTAAGGATGAATGGTAAGCTTGGGTCAGGATGCTTAAGGATGGGTGCTGTGGTGAAGCTGCTTTTAAGCTGCTGTGTTGAAGGTGGTGTTAGCAGATTTATCCCATTGAATTTTCTTGGGTTTTCCCTAGAGTAGTGATGTTAGCAGGGCTGCAATGATGCTGTAATTCCTGAGGGTGGTGAGCTGTGGCTATTCGGTGACTGCTTTGATTTTGGATAGATCCATTTCCACCCCTTGATGGCTGCTGATGCATCCTAAGAACATGGTGCTTGTTGTATGGAACTCACATATTTCAAGTTTGATGTAGAGTTGGTTCTGGTGGAGCTGGGTTAAGACTGTTTTAACATGTTGGATGTGTTCTTGTTTGGGAATAGATGAGGATATCAATGTATGCAATGATGAACAGGTTAAAGAGGTCTCAGAAGATTTCATTGATGAAAGACTAGAAGACCACAGGTGTGTTAGCAAGGCCCTATGGCATGACCTGGTATTCACAGTGCTCCCTTTTGGTGAGGAAGGCAATCTTCCATTCATCACCTTCTCTGATGTGAATGAGGATATAGGTGCTTCGAAGATCAAGTTTGGTGAAGATATGTGCCTCACGGAGTTGTTCTACTGCTGAGAGGATGAGTGGAAGTGGATATCTGTTCTTTAGCGTGATTGTATTGAGACATCTGTAATCAATGCATGGTCTAAATCCACCATCTTTTTATCCACAAAAAAAGCCCTGCTGCTGCTGGAGATGTGGAGCGATGGATAAAGCCTGATGCCAGGGCTTCCTCGATGTAGTTTTCCATAGCCTGTGTCTCACGGCATGATGGGGGGTAAACTTTGCTTTTGGGAGGTGCTGAATTTGGGAGAAGTTCAATGGCATGATCCCATGGGTGATGGGGAGGTATGTTGGGTTGCCTTGGCCTTGTTGAAGACCTCAGAGAATTCTGAGTACTTGATTAGAATAGCCATGGTGTTGTGAGCACCTGGACTTTCCAGGCTTGTGGTAAAACATGGTAATGTGATCCTGGAGTTAAAATAGTGTTCTTGGCAGTAATAAGAACATTTATTGAGTTTTCTTTGATTCCAGGGAACAACGGGGTCATGGATAGCTAGACAAGGATGGCCGAGAATGATTTGTATCTTGGGAGAAGAGATAAAGTAGAGTGAAATCTTCTCAGTGTGAAATAGTCCAACTTGTAGAGTGATTGGGATGGTTTGTTGAGTTATGCCTTGTCCTACAGGTTCATTGTTGTAACGATAATAAACGTTAATTCATGGGATGCATTGCATAATAGGGATGTTTAGTTCCTGAACGAGGTCATTGTGGATAAATTTGACAGCAGCCCCGGAATCCACTAGCACTGAAACATAGTGGGTAGTATTAGAAACGTCAACGGATGAAATTATAACGGAAGGGACTGAAAGAGTATTCATTACTCACTCTTTTCTTTAAGGTGCTGTTGACCTTATTGGGACAAGTATTGCTGTGATGGTTAGGTTGACCACAGTAAAAGCATATATGTTGTTGTAGACAGAGATGTTATTCTAGTGAAACACTAGTATAGCTGATCTGCATGGGTTCTGTGGCCTGGGACATAGAAGGAACGGCATCATCCGTCGAACCGGGAGTCATTTTGGGTTGTTTGGATTGGGCTTTATTACGAATGAGATTATCCAATTTAATGGCCAAGGTGATAAACTGTGATAAGTCTGTGGTCTCACTCTTGCAAGCTAACTCTACTTGTAGTTCATGGTTAAGTCCCTCTTGAAACACTATTTTTAGTGTCACAATCATTCCACCCACTCTGAGCAGCTAGCATTCTGAATGAAATAGTATATTCTGTGGCTGATCAATTGCCTTGGTGGATGTGCAAAAGCTGTACTCAGATATTTTGTCCACCTGCAGGATATTGAAAGCCATCCTGAATTTACTGAGCAAAATAGTCAAAAGAGGTTTGTAACTGAGTATCATTGTCCCACACAGCCGATGCCCAATCCAACGCTTTAACAGTGAGCAGAGTCATCATAAATGAACATTTAGTAGTGTCTTGATGAAACGTTTCCGGTTGATTAGCAAAATAAATTCTACACTGACATAGAAAGACTCAGCATATATCAGTAGAACCATCAAATTTACCAGGCAGTGCAAATCTTAACGATTCAGCTCTGGTTTGCGTGAATGATTGAATGTATCAGGTTAGATGTTCGTTGGCTGCTCGTAGATTAGTGAGTTGGCCTTGAAACCCTTGTAGCACCTCACTCTGGTACGCGAAGGCTGCCTGGAGCTGTGATACTTCCACTGGATCCATTTCGGGCAAAGTGTTCTCTAACAAACTCACACTGGTTAGAGGGATCAAATCCATATGCAGAAGTTTATTATGTCCAAACCAACAGACAGAGGGATGGTCAAAAAGACAGGCAAAGGTCAAATAGCAAAAATAAACAGTTTGAATAGGCAACCAAGACAAAAACAGTACCCCAATAAACATAAAGTCAAAAAACAGGCAAACAGGCAAACCGTCAAAACATGAGGCAGTCACAATAATAATGGGAAAACCATACATTAAGGCAGGTAAACTGGCAGTACTTCACAATATGCTGCTAGAATTCATGGATCTTTATGGCTAGAAAACAGGAAGTGAATGTAGAAGGAACTGGAGCATGAGCAGTATTCTGGTGAGGGCTCCCTCTGGTGGTTGGAGGATGCAGATGTTACACACTTGCATTCTTACATTTTTTTTCACTTTTTTAAAATTCCAGAAGGAAGATAATAACAGCAAGTACCCAAGGGTGTTTGTACCCATACATGTTTTTTTAATTGTTAAATAAAACCACTACAACAGCGCATCAAGTAAAACTAAAACAGCTGTTTTGACATATAAATTTTATCAACAGATCATGTTAAATAAATGGCAGTCGGGTCCAACTGTGTGAGCTGCAGGCCCATAGGAAGAAACTCAATAGCCATTACCATCATCATCATCATCATCATCATCATCATCATCATCATCACCACAATCACAATCATAATCATCATCATCAGCACCACCCTGAGTGCACTGCCTCTCATTGCCACTGTTGATATTTCTTTTCCATTTCACATTAAACTGTTCCTCTCAAGGGCCTTATGGGTAAAGGGGTCATACTCATTCAAATGCCTCCTGTCCTCACTGCTCTATTTCTATATTAGCCCTGTTAGTGAGAAATTCCTCTTCCTTCCTGTTCAGAGTGAGGCTCAAATGAAGACCCCAGGGACACTGACTGAGGCTACTGCCAAAACTCTCTGAATGTTGTTCTTAGCAGTGACTCCTTAGAATTGTTGCAGATTTAGAAAGTACATCTTAAGAAACATGCTGGTGCAAATTAAGCTAATTAAAGCCACTTGCAAAAACAATGACCAGGGTTTTAGTTTTGATAACATAATAGTATATGATTCATCTTCACTCAATCCCTAGGCTAGATTCTTTCATCTTTTTTGTTTGGATCAAACTGGACCATTGAAAATGTTTGCCAGAGGTAGAACATTTTTAAAAAATAAAGTGTTATGCCCAGCAGAATTACTCTTCAAGAACAATAATGCCTATGTAACACAGAAGCCATATTATGGAGCACCCGGCTTGCATGGATTTGTGTGCAATGGAGCAAGAAGAAGATCACAAGAAAGCACCTGAGAAGAAATGGAGAGTAACTCTAGAGTTTTGATAATAGCTGTCCAACTGTTGCGGCCTGATCAAAGAGATCACACAACTTCCTGGTAAATTAAGTGACTCACAGCACAAACCAAGACCTGAGAAAATGGGACGCATACTCAAACTGGCAATATACAAACACACCCACACACACACACACACACACTCCTCTCCAGACAACTCTAGACACATGTCTGAGTCACTGAGCAAAGTCTGCTCCAACAGTGCAAAACTAGACAGTTAATCTGGAAGCTAAAATTTTTTACCCCTAGTTGCCTTTGGATGTCATCGTGTAATTACCTAATGTCAAAGCTGCATAGAGGAAGGACTGTGACAAGACTGAATTACATCTTTTCTTCTTTGCTCCTACATTCAGTCACAACTCAGTCAAATCTGATCTGTCTGCCTCACATGTTAACCTTGAGAGAAACCTGGGCAGCAGGCCAAGTAAAGAGAAAGCTCATCCGCCCCATACACAACCCCCCAACACCACACACACACACACACACACACACACACACACACACACACATGCACATACACACCTATGACACCAGCTGAATTTCTGGCAAAGCTAATAAAACTTGAATAAATTACTTTCCATTCCCTGTGCACCAACATTTCACGTATTGAGTCTCAGGAAATCAGGGACGACAATTTCCTCCCCACGTAACTTTAGAATGCAGAAGCTTGGAGTCACAGAGGCTCCAAAGTCATGAGTGCTGGTTTTACCCAATTACCCTCATCCTCCCCTTTGTTAGTTGAATCCAGACATAGCCTATCATGCACCATATCTATTAACAGTAGTGGAAGAAACAACAACAAAAAAATGACGATTTTGGTTACAATGCCACATCTCTATGGTGTAGAATAATTTTGACTTTTACTCTACCAGCACACTCATGAGTGTTGATGGATGAGCTACAAAAAGAGGTGTTCTTCAACAGAAAAGCAAGACAAGTGCTCCCCCGCTGGGTTCTCTTCATTTCATACAGAATTCTCGGACCTGCCTGATTTCAGTTGAAGCTTTTCCTGTGCCTGGTGCTACAAAAATGAAAAACAAATATTAAACTGTCACAGCTGTTTCGCAGAATTTAGCAATGCTTTGAACATGCACATGCTTCGAAAGGACAAAGAACAAACATGCCAGACAGCACCAACAAATTAATTAAAGGGAGCTCTATTTACCAAAACACTCAACTCGAGTTACAAAATCTGTTGTAGATAGGTGCAACTGGTTTTTATGTCCGTTTGCCTCTATTTCCCTGAAATGGGATTTTATCAAATGATAAACTTGGTGCTCTTGTCAAAGTCTTCTCAAATGCTTCATTGTTTATGATATGATTGTTGATATGATTGTTCATTGTTCAAATATCCCTGAACTAAAATGATCGCATCACCTTGTTCTAATGCTAAAATCCCTTTTGAGTATTTAGGAAAAGCTTTAGTCTCCAGCCTTGTTCTTAAATGACCTAAGGGTCTCATTTGACCTCAGAGGATTTATTATTTCTTTTGAAATATGGGCTTAATCTAAGAAATGCTCTTTTTTTGGAAAGATAATCTGGAAAGGAGAGATCTCAGAGATAGCTATGGTCAGCCTCTCAAGTGACTACTTACCGAAGGGTTAAGGTGATACATCCAAGGTAGTCGTTAGATGTCGTCACTCCTTCATTGAGAGCTCTTCTCCGCCATTATGGATTCTGTACAAAAAGAAAAGAGAGCCATAGATGCTGCTATGTATTTAAGAGTTTGTGCTGGGGATGGGATGATGGGAGAGAAAGGTAGAAATTCTGAAAAAATCAAACATAACATTGTAACATCATAACGCTTGTCTCGATCAAAGCTTGCGTCTCCGTTTGCATCACCCTTTGATAATTAAACAAATGAATTGCATGTTCAATAACATACTGACCTGCTCAAAATGAAGTTAATAAATCAGTAACCTGAAGGTAAATAAGGCAGTTGGTGTTATGTGGGAAAATTTTAAGGAAGTGAATGACAGAAAAAAGGTCTTCTGCTTTCAACAGGAAAAAGCAGTGTATGTTATTTTTAGCAAGATAATATAGTTACAATCTTAGAAGAGACTGAACCTTGGGAGTTCACAAAAGAACTTGAAAGTGCAAATATGAACCTCTAAATATCCCAAAGGTTCAACATGGAACTTACAAGTTCTATAATGATCCCTTGATATTTTGGCACATATCATCAGTTGTTCTTAGAACCATTGTAGAGTCAAAAGGGTTCATATTAGAACCTGGCCTGTTATCAAGGTTCCTTTATGAACCTTTTTGAAGATGGACTGTAAAGACTTTACTACTATGTTGTTATTAGCGGAGGCCTGTGCTTTGCTTTTAACCCTGGATCATATTGAAAATGCACAAGAATAGAGCTTTTTAATTTTTACATATTCAACATTTTGCCTTCAATTAATTGAATCATTAAAGACTGATCACCTCATAATTGTTCATATTTTAAAGTTAACCTGTTACAAAAAGCAAGACTACAGCATTTTCTGTTTGATTCTGGGTCATACTGTATTTTTTCAATGAACAAACAGACATTGCTGCTAAAGAGACCCTTACAACAAGAACCAAAGAATCCCAGATTCCACCATCAGACCTCAAGCCCTTATTTAATTCCAAAAACAGCAAGTTCAATGGGAAAATGTGACAATAACACATTATTTTAAATTAATCTAGTTGGCAATATCTATCTATCTATCTATCTATCTATCTATCTATTTTTTTTTGATCAAGTGGTACACACAAGGTTATGTAGATCATAGACTGACACGTGGGTTTTTATTAAAGGGTGAGGAACCACCATCATGTCATTCTGCAACACTCCTTTAACTGTGAAACATATCCATTTGGACTGTTCTGCTTTTAATGTTATTAGACAATGTTTCTTATCAAGTATGTGTTGTGTACGGTTTCATCAGGAAAAGTTTATTTATTTTGTGGAGATGATGAGAGTTTAGGATTTCACCATTTATTTCCTGGTATTTACATGTAGAAGTCTTAAACAACATAAAACATAGAACCTTTTGTATCAGACCACCCAATTTATAGGTGAGCAAAAGTATAGGAACAGATAGGTCTTGAATTAAATAAAATAAAATAAAATGAAATTAAATAACACGTAATATTTGGTGGTATATCCCTTGCTTGCAATAACTGCATCAAGCCTGCGACTCACTGACATCACCAAACTGTTGGTTTCTTCTTTTGTGATGCAAGTCTAAAACCTTCCACTTTTCCCTATGATGAAGTCCTTTGTTGGGTTGGCAGTGTGTTTTTGGGTCATTGTCTTGCTGCATGTAAACTTCTGAATTCAATCTGCTGCTACCATTATGAGTCATGCCATCAATAAAGATTAGTGAGCCTGTTACAGAAGCAGCCATGCAAGCCCAAGGCATGACACTACCACCACCATGTTTCACAGATGAGCTTGTATGTTTTGGATCATGAGCAAATCCTTTCTTTCTCCACACTTTGGCCTTTCCATCACTTTGGTAGATGTCACTCTTGGTTCCAGAATTTTTGTGGCTCATCTCTGCATTTCTTTCGAATTCCAATCTGGCTTTCTCATTCTTACTGTTGATTAGTGGTTTGCATCTTGTGGTATGGCCTCTATATTTCTGCTCTAAAAGTCTGCTTCAAATGTTGGATTGTGATATCACTAACTGTTGTTTTTGGGTTTTTCTTCACAGCTCTCACAATGATTCTGTCATCAACTGCTGTTGTTTTCCTTGGGCGACCTGCTCCATGTCTGGTTGTTAGTACACCAGTGGTTTCTTTCTTTTTCAGGACATTCCAAATTGAAACTAAACTTTGTTATATTGTTGATCTGCTTCATTATAATATTTCTCACAGTACTTACAATATCTAAAATTAATATATTGTGTAAGTGAAATTTCCATGTTATTGGGTTTGGCCAAAAACACGAGTACTGGACTGGAAGCCGGGAAATAAATGTAAAAAATCCATTATTTGTGCCAACATTAACTAAGAATGCACAAGGAAACATGTTAACATGATCTTTTACAACCGGCATGGTTGTGCAAGTTACTGTCTTTGTGATGTTTTGCATGTTCTGCCTGTGTCTCTGCTGGTTTCCTCTGGGTTCTCGGTTTCCTCCCACCTCACAAAAACACACATGTATGTATATTGGTGACTCTAAACTGCCCCTAGGTGAGATAAATGAATGTTGTGGATTGAGACAATGACTAGTCCTGTATTAGATTGAAGCCAGCAAAAAATGCTCTTTTTTGAGGGTGCAGAATATTTTTAGAGGGTACAGAATATTGTGTGTTCTCAATTGAATTGCCTGTGCTCATGCCCAGCCCCCTGCGATATCTTCCTCCTTGTCCCAAGCTGCCACAATTGGGCACTTGGTGCCTCCTTTTTCTGGAACACATGAAACAATATCTCAAAGATTAATGATTAGATCTTTACAGTAAGGAGTAGAGCAAACAGTCTTTCAGAAACAAAAAGATGAGAGATTAAAAGCACAGAAGAGATTCACTTGCAGCTGTGGTCCACAATCATTCTGAGAAAACAAATACACTAAACCAAAGTCAAAGCATTATAAGTGATTAAAGTTAATGCATTAGCATTATTGTGCAGTAGTACCAGTGTTCAGACAGACACAGCAGGCCAAAAGATTTGTACCATTCCAAAGTTAGAAACATCCAGCTGCCATAGTTTTAGATGCTTCAGCATCATCCCTACCACACATTCAAAAATTGTCCAGTAAATATTTACCTGAAAGGAGGAGATCATATCAGCAAGCAGCTGTCAACACACTTCCCTGCAGATAATCTAAAAGTGGCCAGGGTGCATCAGTTTGTAGAAACTGTAGTGCAACTGTAAAGTTGCTCTGTGTAGCACCATGACATAACCCATGTGTTTATTTTATCCTGATAATGTTTCTGATCTAGTATGTAGCAGATGCCATCAACAAAATGGCAGCAAGTCTGTGTGAAAAATTTTGGATATGAGTTGTGGTGCTCTTGCAACACACATAAAATATGTTATTCAAGTCTGGGTAATGTCGTTATTTTTGACTCAACATGCTATTAGGAGAGCTGCATGATAGTTTTGCGTTTGTCCTGTATATTGCTAAGCACTGTTTCCACATACATGTATGTTGTTAATTCATTAATAAAGTTGTTCTGTCATCCATACAAGCTAATGCATTCAACAATTAAATATGATTCATACTGATGGCCAGGCTACACCCTTGGCTGATGTGTGTAACATAGTTGGCAGATGGTGGAATTCAGAAACAAGCATGGTAAACAGAAAAACTTGTTAACAGCAAATAAGACAATGTGATTGGCGAAAAAGTAAAGCGTTATTTTTTATGTATTTTTATTGTTGTTTTTTTTTCTTTGTAAGGGCCCTGCTAACCCATTTATACCAGGTGGCCTTGGGCATGCCACCATGCAATATCCATATAAACTGAAGTGTGTAACTTTCAAAATGCTTTGTGAATGTAAGTAAGGTTTTTTTCTCTGGTTGGCTGGGAGAAAATACTGATAACTGTGATATCAGAAGACAAATTAATCTAATTATCTTCTGGGCAACTACTCATTTTCCTGGCCAGTCAGGCTAGTGATTTGTCCACCCCTGTCCTCTCTGTTATATAGAATGAAAGATTCCCACAACACAGTGTCTACTATCTCTTGTTAGATTAGGTATAGAATAATTAATAGGTTGAATACATCCTCAGAACATTCTCATTCAAAGTAGACTGAAACATATCTGTCTCAAATTATTCCAGTATTATTCCACTCCAGAACCTCTGCTGCCAAAATTGGTAAGTAAATGTCACTTAAGGCAGAAGATTTTTTGTAAACCACAGCCGGTGAGATTCTGCTGGGGAATAGCAGGGAAGTGTGAGAAGGTGGAAGGCGGCTGTATGAGCTTGGCCTTTCCAAGGTGTTGAAGGCATGATAAGTCTTGTTTAAATGTCACCTTCTCCAAAATGCTATGTGTCAACAATCACCCGTGCCCTGTAGCTCTGATCTGGCCAGGCAAAAGTCCAGGATAGTCATCAATCAGGCCTGAGGTCTTCCAAAAGTTGGATTGGACTGCAGGAAAGAGCCATGGTAGCAAGGTGGGACCAAAACCCACAGGGTGACCTCTGACCTGAGTGTCATCTATGGGGAAGGTTTGTTAGTAAAGACTGCTGTGTACTTTTCAGAGAAAGTGGCAGATGGGTGTAAAGTCATTTTTCACAAATCCAAAAAATTGTTCTCTTGCTAGTTCTTGATTGTTTGATTGTTTTAATTATACTTACTGGCATCATTTGTTAAAAAAAAATAAAATAAAATAAATAAATAAATAAAAAAAAAAGACAAAAAGTTGATATATATAAAATTAATAAAACATGCAATGAGTGATATTTTGAGCATATGGACATTCTATAATTTATGTTAACACAAACCTTGCATTTAATGCAAGAGAATTACAGCACTGAGTACCTTTCTGTAATTTTTAACAAGAGTTTTCAAATCAGAAAACTGAAAAAGCTTTTTTTTTTAAATCACTTTTTTTTGTTCCAGTCTGTGCGGATTTGGATGTATGTTTAGGTCATTTTGAAAAATCTATCTAACAAAAGGGGGAAAAAAGTTTTGGAAAAAAACATCCTGGTACTTGATGGAATTTATTATGCTATTATTCTAGTCATAAACTTCATAAATCTGTCTACAGTGCTGTAGATGTGTCTTAACCTGGGACATTGATCTAAAATGCTCAACTCAAGAAGAATGGAAAATGAAAAGAGAAAAAAACAAAACAGAATAGTGTGTTAGTAAGGTGTTGGGTAATCAAGAACAGCTTCCATGCTCCTTGGCACAGATTCTACAATAGACTGGAACTGTACTGGAGGGATGAACATCATTGTTCAACCATTCTATGGTGTTGGAGATATTTAACCATTCGATGATGTTAGTCCCGAATCTCCTATGGTGTTTTACTGGGTTGAGATCTGGTGAGTATGAATGCTATAGCATATGATTTACATCATTTTCGTATTCATTAAGCCATTCAATGAGCCTTGATGGGGGCAAAGTCATCCAGGAAGGGACCACTCCCATCAGGATAGAAATGTTTCAACATAGGATAAAAGTGAACAGTCAGAATAATTTTGTATTGATTTGCAGTGTCTCTTTTCTCCAAGGAGATAAGTGGATCCAAACCATGTGAGTAAAATATCTCCTCAGCATAACAAAGACACCAGTTATTCCTTTAATTTGCCACGTGTCTGTAACTTCCCACTGAGATCAGGCGCTTTTTTTGTTTCTATATGTCTGTCTCTCATTCTGAAAAATCTCTTCCTATAGATGAGATTCAATTATGCAAATTCAAACATAAACAGTCCTACAAAATATTTATGCTCTCGTCAGTGTGCTTTTTAGGCTTATTAGTACAATGCAGAATCACACTGAAATGGAAATTGCATGCATCAGTTCAGAACAACAGTATTTGTACTTTGTGCTCACGTTGTTTGGAGACATCAGTTATACCTTTACACAAACAGCATAGGTGAAAAAGGTCTGCAGCTACTAATTGTGGGCTACAATCAATAGTACATGACAAGCACAAATATTTACAAATACACTCTTGTAGTTTTATTTACATGAACTTGTGTGTTACAGTAGATCTACAGTATAATGCAATCCCTACATCGAAACCTAATCTTACCCTAAGTAGCCAAAAGGATTTTTTTTTCACTCTTTTAGTATTAACAGTTATATTAAAAAATTTAAATCTGTTAAATTTCTTCAGAAGTATTCAGGCTGAGCAAGTACAGCAGACAGAAGACATGATTTAGCAGTTGACTCCCACTGTTTGGGTCCTGTTTTTGACGCTGGGGCTCGAGGTGGAGCTGAGAAGTTTCCCAAGGCCTGGCGAGTGCAAACGCTTGCCGCGTGGTCCAGGGCTGACCAGGGGGACCCGTAATGTGTGTTTGTACGTATGTGTGGTTGTTCCAGTGTCGTCACATGGCCCACCCACATGGATTTTAGCCCAGTATTAGTTTCCGTTGCTGCTCAAGTGAAGTCCTGAGTGTTTTTTAGTTTATACATTAGTTCCAGTAACAGGACAGATATGCAACTGAAGGTTCCCATGTGTAATGTAATACATAGTATAAATCATTTGCTATTTAACAGAAGAAAAAAGACGGAGGGTGCCAGTATTAAATTAATTTCTTTTAAGACTTTATTTTAAAGTACTTTAAGCTAATATAAAGTCTGGTATTTGTATAGTGCTTTTAACAATAGACATTGTCACACATCTGGATACATGTTTGGATCCCTAATGAGCAAGGAAAAACTCCCTGAGATGAAATGAAGAAGAAACGTTCTTGGTGACACTGAATAGTGAGATTATAAATTATTACAGTATACCAATGTAGAAAAGTAAAGACAAACAGTACTAAGTGCACAGCAAAAAAAGGCATATTAGCAAGTGAAAAATATCTTGAATGTAGTCAAATTTATCTAGTAGTTCCTATTACAAGATTACAATAAACCAAAAATTTTAAAACCTATTTTCCAACTTTTAAAAAAAACTAATTTCAATCTTTCTAACTTCTTTAAATGTTTTGTTCTATTAGCAGATAAATTTGCTTCTCTCTATAAATATGCAATATAAATAATACAATTAGCCAAATTATCTGCCAAGAGAACATTACTATTTCAATCTTGAAATTAGTAAAACGAAGGTCTAGAAATAGGTTTAATATTTTATTATATTTATTTTTATTATATAAGATTTATTATAATCTTATAATAGTACAAAAACTAGTCAATTTAATTATTCAATATATGTTCACCTGATATTATTTTTTGCAGTGTGTGTGTAGAAATAATATTCAGTATATTCAGCACATTGTGAATAGGAATCATGGGATAAGCACAGGGCACTATTAATGACGAACTAAAAATAATAAATAAAACAATATTTACACTTTAACAGTAGCATAAGCTTTTGTAAGGTAATTGTTAATGTTTAATTTTCTACTGAAGCATAAAGAGTTAAATCCTATATCAGTACAGTCACCTACAGTGATGAAAAAAACTTCACTGCTTATGTAATTCCTGTGATTTTGCTGCGACATCACAAACATCAAACATGTTTTTATGACCACAAAGTCATAATTTAAATACAAAGGCCACTGAACCATCTCTTAAATGATACATGTATGGTTATTCAAATGAAACATATATATATATATTGTATTGATTATTGCGAATAGGTTAAAAAATTGTATCATTTTGGGGGTCTTGGTCTTGGTCTTTGGTCTTTGAGGGTCTAAATGAGGGTCTTGATTCTTTTAGAAAGAAATTAATTGATTCAGTTGTAATTTATATTGCATTTGTAAGTTTTTCTTTCGACTCACCATCATAAAAATATTTTCCACAAGCTCATGGCTTTGCCAAGATCTCGTCAAGCCTGCAATTATGAAATTCAAATGTACTCAACATAATTGCAATAGGACAATATAAAGATGAAATGTACACTACTAAATGTTGGCTTTGTGCTTAGTGAAGGAGTATGTGAGTGTCTCTCTTTGAGAATAGCCCCAGGCTGCAATGGTCATTCTGTAGCACAGCAGTGGGGGTTTGATGGGCCACGCTCTGCTGGAGTGGCTGAACGTAGTAATCGTTGGTACAGCTGACAGGCTAATCAGACTTGTCTCATTAAAACATTACGGCAGGAAGAAGCCACATACTGCAACTCACTCACTCACTCACTCACTCACTCAAACTCAGGCACCTTAGTTAGAAGGATGAGACTTTGAAGAGATGAGTTTTAGCTCTCAGTCTGTGTTGTTTAAATAAATAGTTCTCAAACTAGGGTCTGAGGATCACCAGCCATCTGTGAAGCACAGCCAAGGGGTCCAGGATTTCTAACTTTTTTTGTATAGTGGTAGAAATTACAACACACCATTATCAAAATTATTAGCCTATATTTATTATTGGCTTATTATAATGATTAACCTTTTGTCTGGTGAGTTGAACAGGTTTAATCCAAAACATTAATAACTCAAAATAAGTAGGCTATACTTAATGTCAACCTGGACATAATGTGTTCTGTCGAAGTGGAAAGTTTGAGAATGGTTCTAATAATTCTAATGAATAGAAAAAATATCACTGTACATATTTTAATAATGTTTATTAAATAAATATGTACCAAGGGGGTCCATGGGATTATTATTTTACAGTTAAAGTAATCCCTGGTTCCAGAGCATTTGTAAACCCCTGTTTTAAATTTGTTTTAATGTCTTATAACAAATCAAATTATACTTACTATGACTACAATTGTCAGTTATAATTGGAATCTCTCTTTGTTGTGTCTGTTTGTGATCTTTTTGATTGTGAAGAAAAAGCCTTGTGTAAAGACCACAAAACTAATGTCTGTATAAATGAATAATAATAATAAAAATAGTCGACCAATGTGGTAAATTTGCTCCTATTTACACGTAGTCTACTGATGCCAAACGATGTTTGCTTGTGTTTAGGGAGTTGAGGAAGCTTCACACTGAAGTTTCAGAGGGATGTTGGCATCGTCCAGAGGAGTAGGAGTTTTTAAACTCATGTCTCCCCCTGTTGGTGATACTAAAAGTGTTTCAGCAGCCTTTA